>NC_090934.1:1152267462-1152570492 GCF_040938575.1 Ambystoma mexicanum
CCGGTCTCAGGTTTGGTATTAGAAGCATTGAGATATCAAGTCTCATGGTATAGGACGGGAGTTTGATATCACATCTCATGCCATGGTATGGGTCTCAGGTTTTGTAGAAGCATTGGGATATCACATCTCATGCTATCGGAAGGGTATCAGGATTAGATTTGGAAGGAGTTGGATATCCCATCTCATGCTATAGGAAGGGTCTCAGGATTGGAATGGGAAGGACTTGGATATCACATCTCATGTTGTAGGAAGGCTCTCAGGTTTGGAAAGGGAAGGAGTTGGATATCACATTTCATGTTAGAGGTAGGATCTCAGGTTTGGTATTAGAGGCATTGCGATATCACATCTCATGCTATCAGAAGGGTATCAGGATTGGAATGGGAAGGAGTTGGATATCACATCTCATGCTAAAGGGTGGGTCTCAGGTTTGGAAGGGGAAGGATTTGGATATCACATCTCATGTTATAGGAAGGATCTCAGGTTTGGTATTAGAAGCATTGAGATATCACATCTCATGCTATCGGAAGGATCTCAGGTTTGGTATTAGAAGCTTTGAGATATCACATCTCATGCTATAGGAAGGGTCTCATGATTGGAATGGGAAGGAGTTGGATATCACATCTCATGTTATAGGAAGGATCTCAGGTTTGGTATTAGAAGCATTGCGATATCACATCTCATGCTATAGGAAGGGTCCCATGATTGGAATGGGAAGGAGTTGGATATCACATCTCATGCTAAAGGAAGGGTCTCAGTTTTGGTAGAAGCATTGCGATATCACATCTCATGCTATAGGAAGGGTCTCAGGATTGGAATCGGAAGGAATTGGATATCATATCTCATGCTATAGGAAGGGTCTCAGGTTTGGTATAAGCATTGAAATATCACATCTCTGCTATCGGAAGGGTCTCAGGATTGGAATGGGAAGGACTTAGATATCACATCTCATGCTATAGGGAGGGTCTCAGTTTTGATATCAGAAGCATTGAGATATCACATCTCATGCTATCGGAAGGGTCTCAGGATTGGAATGGGAGGAGCTGGATATCACATCTCATGCTAAAGGAAGGGTCTCAGGTTTGGAAGGGGAAGGATTTGGATATCACATCTCATGTTATAGGAGGGGTCTCAGGTTTGGTATTAGAAGCATTGTGATATCACATCTCATGCTATAGGAAGTGTCTCAGGATTGGAATGGGAAGGAGTTGGATATCACATCTCATGCTATAGGAAGGGTTTCAGGTTTGGTAGAAGCATTGAGATATCACATCTCATGCTATAGGAAGAGTCTCAGGTTTGGGAAGGGAAGAATTTGGATTTCACATCTCATGTTATAGGATGGTTCTATTGTTTGGTTTTTGAAGCATTGAGATATCACATCTCATGCTATCGGAAGGGTCTCGGGTTTGGAATGGGAAGGAGTTGGATATCACATGTCATGTTATAGGAAGGATCTCAGGTTTGGTATTAGAAGCATTGAGATATCACATCTCATGCTATAGGAAGGGTTTCAGGTTTGGTAGAAGCATTGAGATATCACATCTCATGCTATAGGAAGAGTCTCAGGTTTGGGAAGGGAAGAATTTGGATTTCACATCTCATGTTATAGGATGGTTCTATTGTTTGGTTTTTGAAGCATTGAGATATCACATCTCATGCTATCGGAAGGGTCTCGGGTTTGGAATGGGAAGGAGTTGGATATCACATCTCATGTTATAGGAAGGATCTCAGGTTTGGTATTAGAAGCATTGAGATATCACATCTCATGCTAAAGGAAGGGTCTCAGTTTTGATAGAAGCATTGAGATATCACATCTCATGCTATAGGAAGGAACTCAGGATTGGAATGGGAAGGAGTTGGATATCACGTCTCATGTTATAGGAAGGGTCTCAGGATTGGAATGGCAAGGAGTTGGATATCACATCTCATGCTAAAGGAAGGGTCTCAGGTTTGATAGAAGCATTGAGATATCACATCTCATGCTATAGGAAGGAACTCAGGATTGGAATGGCAAGGAGTTGGATATCACATCTCATGCCATAGGAAGGGTTATCAGGTTTGGTATAAGCATTGAGATATCACATCTCTGCTATCGGAAGGGTCTCAGGATAGGAATGGGAAGGACTTAGATATCACATCTCATACTATAGGGAGGGTCTCAGTTTTGATACACATCTCTGCTATCGGAAGGGTCTCAGGATTGGAATGGGAAGGAGTTGGATATCCCATCTCATGTTATAGGAAGGGTCTCAGGTTTGGTATTAGAAGCATTGAGATATCACATCTCATGCTATAGGAAGGGTCTCAGGATTGGAATGGGAAGGACTTGGATGTCACATCTCATGCCATAGGGAGGGTCTCAAGTTTGATATTAGAAGCATTGAGAAAACAAATCACATGATATTGGAAGGGTCTCAGGATTGGAATGGGAAGGAGTTGGATATCACATCTCATGATAAAGGAAGGGTCTAAGGTTTGGAAGGGGAAGGTTTTGGATATCACATCTCATGTTATAGGACGAGTCTCAGGTTTGGTATTAGAAGCATTGAGATATCAAGTCTCATGGTATAGGAAGGGTCTCAGAATTGGAATGGGAAGGAGTTGGATATCACATCTCAAGCTATAGGAAGGGTCTCAGGATTGGAATGGGAAGGAGTTTGATATCACATCTCATGCCATAGTATGGGTCTCAGGTTTGGTAGAAGCATTGGGATATCACATCTCATGCTATCAGAAGGGTATCAGGATTGGATTTGGAAGGAGTTGGATATCCCATCTCATGCTATAGGAAGGGTCTCAGGTTGGAATGGGAAGGAGTTGGATATCACATCTCATGTTATAGGAAGGGTCTCAGGATTGGAATGGGAAGGACTTGGATATCATATCTCATGCTATAGGAAGGCTCTCAGGTTTGGAAGGAGACGGAGTTGGATATCACATTTCATGTTAGAGGAAGGATCTCAGGTTTGGTATTAGAGGCATTGAGATATCACATCTCATGCTATAGGAAGGGTCTCAGGATTGGAATGGGAAGGAGTTGGATATCACATCTCAAGCTATAGGAAGGGTCTCAGGTTTGGTATAAGCATTGAGATATCACATCTCATACTATAGGAAGGGTCTCAGGATTGGATTGGGAAGGAGTTGGATATCACATCTCATGTTATAGGAAAGATCTCAGGTTTGGTATTAGAAGCATTGAGACATCACATCTCATATTATAGGAAGGGTCTCAGGATTGGAATGGGAAGAAGTTGGATATCACATCTCATGCTATAGGAAGGGTCTCAGATTTGGTATAAGCATTGAGATATCACATCTCATGCTATAGGAAGGGTCTCAGGATTGGAATGGGAAGGAGTTGTATATGACATCTCATGCCATAGGAAGGGTCTCAGGTTTGGTATAAGCATTGAGATATCACATCTCATGCTATAGGAAGGGTCTCAGGATTGGAATGGGAAGGACTTGGATATCACATCTCATGCTATAGGCAGGGTCTCAGGTTTGGAAAGGGAAGGAGTTGGATATCACATTTCATGTTAGAGGTAGGATCTCAGTTTTGGTATTAGAGGCATTGAGATATCACATCTCATGCTATCAGAAGGGTCTCAGGATTGGAATGGGAAGGAGTTGGATATCACATCTCACGCTAAAGGGAGGGTCTCAGGTTTGGAAGGGGAAGGACTTGGATATCACATCTCATGTTATAGGAAGGATCTCAGGTTTGGTATTAGAAGCATTGAGATATCACATCTCATGCTATCGGAAGTATCTCAGGTTTGGTATTAGAGGCATTGAGATATCACATCTCATGCTATCGGAAGGGCCTCAGGATTGGAATGGGAAGGAGTTGGATATCACATCTCATGCTATAGGAAGGGTCTCAGGTTTGGAACAGGAAGGAGTTGGATATCCCATCTCATTTTATAGGAAGAGTCTGAGGTTTGGTATAAGCATTGAGATATCACATCTCTGCAATCGGAAGTGTCTCAGGATTGGGATGGGAAGGAGTTGGATATCACATCTCATGCTATAGGAAGGGTCTCAGGTCTGGAACGGGAAGGAGTTGGATATCCCATCTCATGTTATAGGACGGGTCTCAGGTTTGGTATTAGAAGCATTGAGATATCACATCGCATGCTGTAGGAAGGGTCTCAGGATTGGAATGGGAAGGAGTTGGATATTACATTCTTGCTATAGGAAGGGTCTCATGTTTGGAATGGGAAGGAGTTGGATATCACATATGCTATAGGAAGGGTCTCAGGTTTGGACTGGGAAGGAGTTGGATATCACATCTCATGCTATAGGAAGGGTCTCAGGTTTGGTATAAGCATTGAGATATCACATCTCTGCTATCGGAAGTGTCTCAGGATTGGAATGGGAAGGAGTTGGATATCCCATCTCATGTTATAGGACGGGTCTCAGGTTTGTTATTAGAATCATTGACATATCATATTGCATGCTGTAGGAAGGGTCTAAGGATTGGAATGGGAAGGACTTGGATATCACATCTCATGCTATAGGTAGGCTCTCAGGTCTGGAAAGGGAAGGAGTTGGATATCACATTTCATGTTAGAGGAAGGATCTCAGGTTTGGTATTAGAGGCATTGAGATATCACATCTCATGCTATAGGAAGGGTCTCAGGATTGGAATGGGAAGGATTTGGAGATCACATCTAATGTTATAGGAAGGATCTCAGGTTTGGTATTAGAAGCATTGAGATATCACATCTCTGCTATCGGAAGGGTCTCAGGATTGGAATGGGAAGGAGTTGGATATCCCATCTCATGTTATAGGAAGAGTCTCAGGTTTGGTATTAGAAGCATTGAGATATCACATCTCATGATATAGGAAGTGTCTCAGGATTGGAATGGGAAGGAGTTTGATATCACATCTCATGCCATGTATGGGTCTCAGGTTTTGTAGAAGCATTGGGATATCACATCTCATGCTATCGGAAGGGTATCAGGATTGGATTGGGAAGGAGTTGGATATCCCATCTCATGCTATAGGAAGGGTCTCAGGTTGGAATGGGAAGGAGTTGGATATCACATCTGATGTTATAGGAAGGGTCTCGGGATTGGAATGGGAAGGACTTGGATATCACATCTCATGCTATAGGAAGGCTCTCAGGTTTGGAAGGGGAAGGAGTTGGATATCACATTTCATGTTAGAGGTAGGATCTCAGGTTTGGAAAAGAGGCATTGAGATATCACATCTCATGCTATAGGAAGGGTCTCAGGATTGGAATGGGAAGGAGTTGGATATCACATCTCATGTTATAGGATAGATCTCAGGTTTGGTATTAGAAGCATTGAGACATCACATCTCATGTTATAGGAAGGGTCTCAGGATTGGAATGGGAAGGACTTGGATATCACATCTCATGCTATAGGAAGGGTCTCAGGTTTGGAACGGGAAGGAGTTGGATATCCCATCTCATGTTATAGGAAGAGTCTCAGGTTTGGTATAAGCATTGAGATATCACATCTCTGCAATCGGAAGTGTCTCAGGATTGGGATGGGAAGGAGTTGGATATCACATCTCATGCTATAGGAAGGGTCTAAGGTTTGTTATAAGCAGTGAGATATCACATCTCATGCTATAGGAAGGGTCTCAGGATTGGAATGGGAAGGTGTTGTATATGACATCTCATGCCGTAGGAAGGGTCTCAGGTTTGGTATAAGCTTTGAGATATCACATCTCTGCTATCGGAAGATTCTCAGGCTTGGAATGGGAAGGAGTTGGATATCCCATCTCATGTTATAGGAAGAGTCTCAGGTTTGGTATTAGAAGCATTGAGATATAACATCTCATGCTATAGGAAGGGTCTCAGGATTGGAATGGGAAGGAGTTGGATATCACATCTCATGCTATAGGAAGGGTCTCAGGTTTGGTATAAGCAGTGAGATATCACATCTCATGCTATAGGAAGGGTCTCAGGATTGGAATGGGAAGGAGTTGGATATCACATCTCATGTTATAGGAAGGATCTCAGGTTTGGTATAAGCATTGAGATATCACATCTCTGCTATCGGAAGGGTCTCAGGATTGGAATGGGAAGGAGTTGGATATTCCCATCTCATGTTATAGGAAGGGTCTCAGGATTGGAATGGGAAGGAGTTGGATATCACATCTCATGCTATAGGAAGGGTCTCAGGTTTGGAACGGGAAGGAGTTGGATATCACATCTCATGTTATAGGAAGAGTCTCAGGTTTGGTGTAAGCATTGAGATATCACATCTCTGCTATCGGAGGTGTCTCAGGATTGGGATGGGAAGGAATTGGATATCACATCTCATGCTATAGGAAGGGTATCAGGTTTGGAACGGGAAGGAGTTGGATATCCCATCTCATGTTATAGGACGGGTCTCAGGTTTGATATTAGAAGCATTGAGATATCACATCGCATGCTGTAGGAAGGGTCTCAGGTTTGGAATGGGAAGGATTTGGATATCACATTTCATGTCATAGGAAGGATCTCAGGTTTGGTATTAGAAGCATTGATATATCACATCTCATGCTATAGGAATGGTCTCAGGATTGGAATGAGTAGGAGTTGGATATTACATTCTTGCTATAAGAAGGGTTTCATGTTTGGAATGGGAAGGAGTTGGATATCACATATGCTATAGGAAGTGTCTAAGGTTTGGAACGGGAATGAGTTGGATATCACATCTCATGTTGTAGGAAGGGTCTCAGGTTTGGTAGAAGCATTGAGATATCACATCTCTGCTATTGGAAGTGGCTCAGGATTGGAATGGGAAGGAGTTGGATATCCCATCTCATGTTATAGGACGGGTCTCTGGTTTGGTATAAGCATTGAGATATCACATCTCATGCTATAGGAAGGGTCTCAGGATTGGAATGGGAAGGATTTGGATATCACATCTCATGCTATAGGAAGGGTCTCAGGTTTGGTATACGCATGGAGATATCACTTCTCATGCTATAGGAAGGGTCTCAGGATTGGAATGGGAAGGAGTTGGATATCACATCTCATGCTATAGGAAGGGTCTCAGGTTTGGTATAAGCATGGAGATATCACTTCTCATGCTATATGAAGGGTCTCAGGATTGGAATGGGAAGGAGTTGGATATCACATCTCATGTTATAGGAAGGATCTCAGGTTTGGTATTAGAAGCATTGAGATATCACATCTCATGCTATCGGAAGGGTCTCAGGATTGGAATGGGAAGGAGTTGGATATCACATCTCATGCTATAGGAAGGGTCTCAGGTTTGGAACGGGAAGGAGTTGGATATCACATCTCATGTTATAGGAAGAGTCTCAGGTTTGGTATAAGCATTGAGATATCACATCTCTGCTATCGGAGGTGTCTCAGGATTGGGATGGGAAGGAATTGGATATCATATCTCATGCTATAGGAAGAGTATCAGGTTTGGAACGGGAAGGAGTTGGATATCCCATCTCATGTTATAGGACGGGTCTCAGGTTTGATATTAGAAGCATTGAGATATCACATCTCATGCTGTAGGAAGGGTCTCAGGTTTGGAATGGGAAGGATTTGGATATCACATTTCATGTCATAGGAAGGATCTCAGGTTTGGTATTAGAGGCATTGATATATCACATCTCATGCTATAGGAATGGTCTCAGTATTGGAATGGGTAGGAGTTGGATATTACATTCTTGCTATAGGAAGGGTCTCATGTTTGGAATGGGAAGGAGTTGGATATCACATATGCTATAGGAAGTGTGTCAGGTTTGGAATGGGAATGAGTTGGATATCACATCTCATGTTATAGGAAGGGTCTCAGGTTTGGTATAAGCATTGAGATATCACATCTCTGCTATCGGAAGTGGCTCAGGATTGGAATGGGATGGAGTTGGATATCCCATCTCATGTTATAGGACGGGTCTCTGGTTTGGCATAAGCATTGAGATATCACATCTCATGCTATAGGAAGAGTCTCAGGATTGGAATGGGAAAGATTTGGATATCACATCTCATGCTATAGGAAGGGTCTCAGGTTTGGTATACGCATGGAGATATCACTTCTCATGCTATAGGAAGGGTCTCAGGATTGGAATGGGAAGAAATTGGATATCACATCTCATGCTATAGGAAGGGTCTCAGGTTTGGTATAAGCATGGAGATATCACATCTCATGCTATAGGAAGAGTCTCAGGATTGGAATGGGAAAGATTTGGAAATCACTTCTCATGCTATAGGAAGGGTCTCAGGATTGGAATGGGAAGGAGTTGGATATCACATCTCATGTTATAGGAAGGATCTCAGGTTTGGTATTAGAAGTATTGAGATATCATATCTCATGCTATAGGAAGGGTCTCAGGACTGGAATGGGAAGGAGTTGGATATCACATCTCATGCTACAGGAAGGGTCTCAAGTTTGGAATGGGAAGGACTTAGATATCACATATCATGCTATAGGGAGGGTCTCAGTTTTGATATTAGAAGCTTTGAGATATCACATCTCATGCTATCGGAAGTGTCTCAGGATTGGAATGGGAAGGAGCTGGATATCACATCTCATGCTAAAGGAAGGGTCTCAGGTTTGGAACGGGAAGGAGTTGGATATCACATCTCATGTTATAGGAAGGGTCTCAGGTGTGGTATAAGCATTCAGATATCACATCTCTGCTATCGGAAGTGTCTTAGGATTGGAATGGGAAGGAGTTGGATATCCCATCTCATGCTACAGATAGGCTCTCAGGTTTGGAAAGGGAAGGAGTTGGATATCACATCTCATGCTATAGGAAGGGATTCAGGATTGGAATGGGAAGTAGTTGGATATCACATCTCATGCTATAGGAAGGGTCTCAGGTTTGGTATAAGCATTGAGATATCACATCTCATGCTATAGGACGGGTCTCAGGATTGGAATGGAAGGAGTTGGATATCACATCTCATGCTATAGGAAGGGTCTCAGGATTGGAATGGGAAGTAGTTGGATATCACATCTCATGCTATAGGAAGGGTCTCAGGTTTGGTATTAGAAGCATTGAGATATCACATCTCATGCTATAGGAAGGGTCTCAGGATTGGAATGGGAAGGACTTGGATATCACATCTCATGCTATAGATAGGCTCTCAGGTTTGGAAAGGGAAGGAGTTGGATATCACATCTCATGCTATAGGAAGGGTCTCAGGATTGGAATGGGAAGTAGTTGGATATCACATCTCATGCTATAGGAAGGGTCTCAGGTTGGGTATAAGCATTGAGATATCACATCTCATGCTATAGGACGTTTCTCAGGATTGGAATGGAAGGAGTTGGATATCACATCTCATGTTATAGGAAGGATCTCAGGTTTGGTATTAGAAGCATTGAGACATCACATCTCATGCTATAGGAAGGGTCTCAGGATTGGAATGGGAAGGAGTTGTATATGACATCTCATGCCATAGGAAGGGTCTCAGGTTTGGTATAAGCATTGAGATATCACATCTCATGCTATAGGAAGGGTCTCAGGATTGGAATGGGAAGGACTTGGATATCACATCTCATGCTAAAGGCAGGGTCTCAGGTTTGGAAAGGGAAGGAGTTGGATATCACATTTCATGTTAGAGGTAGGATCTCAGGTTTGGTATTAGAGGCATTGAGATATCACATCTCATGCTATCAGAAGGGTCTCAGGATTGGAAGGGGAAGGAGTTGGATATCACATCTCATGCTAAAGGGAGGGTCTCAGGTTTGGAAGGGGAAGGACTTGGATATCACATCTCATGTTATAGGAAGGATCTCAGGTTTGGTATTAGAAGCATTGAGATATCACATCTCATGCTATCGGAAGGGTCTCAGGATTGGAATGGGAAGGAGTTGGATATCAAATCTCATGCTATAGGAAGGGTCTCAGGTTTGGAACGGGAAGGAGATGGATATCCCATCTCATGTTATAGGGCGGGTCTCAGGTTTGGTATTAGAAGCATTGAGATATCACATCGCATGCTGTAGGAAGGGTCTCAGGATTGGAATGGGAAGGAGCTGGATATTACATTCTTGCTATAGGAAGGGTCTCATGTTTGGAATGGGAAGGAGTTGTATATCACATATGCTATAGGAAGGGTCTCAGGTTTGGAACGGGAAGGAGTTGGATATCACATCTCATGCTATAGGAAGGGTCTCAGGTTTGGTATAAGCATTGAGATATCACATCTCTGCTATCGGAAGTGTCTCAGGATTGGAATGGGAAGGAGTTGGATATCCCATCTCATGTTATAGGACGGGTCTCAGGTTTGTTATTAGAATCATTGAGATATCATATTGCATGCTGTAGGAAGGGTCTAAGGATTGGAATGGCAAGGACTTGGATATCACATCTCATGCTATAGGTAGGCTCTCAGGTTTGGAAAGGGAAGGAGTTCGATATCACATTTCATGTTAGAGGAAGGATCTCAGGTTTGGTATTAGAGGCATTGAGATATCACATCTCATGCTATAGGAAGGGTCTCAGGATTGGAATGGGAAGGAGTTGGATATCACATCTCATGCTATAGGAAGGGTCTCAGGTTTGGTATAAGCATTGAGATATCACATCTCATGCTATAGGAAGAGTCTCAGGATTGGAATGGGAAGGAGTTGGAGATCACATCTGATGTTATAGGAAGGATCTCAGGTTTGGTATTAGAAGCATTGAGATATCACATCTCTGCTATCGGAAGGGTCTCAGGATTGGAATGGGAAGGAGTTTGATATCACATCTCATGGCATGTATGGGTCTCAGGTTTTGTAGAAGCATTGGGATATCACATCTCATGCTATCGGAAGGGTATCAGGATTGGATTTGGAAGGAGTTGGATATCCCATCTCATGCTATAGGAAGGGTCTCAGGTTGGAATGGGAAGGAGTTGGATATCACATCTGATGTTATAGGAAGGGTCTCAGGATTGGAATGGGAAGGACTTGGATATCACATCTCATGCTATAGGAAGTCTCTCAGGTTTGGAAGGGGAAGGAGTTGGATATCACATTTCATGTTAGAGGTAGGATCTCAGGTTTGGTAAAGAGGCATTGAGATATCACATCTCATGCTATAGGAAGGGTCTCAGGATTGGAATGGGAAGGAGTTGGATATCACATCTCATGTTATAGGATAGATCTCAGGTTTGGTATTAGAAGCATTGAGACATCACATCTCATGTTATAGGAAGGGTCTCAGGATTGGAATGGGAAGGACTTGGATATCACATCTCATGCTATAGGAAGGGTCTCAGGTTTGGAACGGGAAGGAGTTGGATATCCCATCTCATGTTATAGGAAGAGTCTCAGGTTTGGTATAAGCATTGAGATATCACATCTCTGCAATCGGAAGTGTCTCACGATTGGGATGTGTAAGGATATTTGG
The DNA here is from genome assembly GCF_040938575.1 of Ambystoma mexicanum. Lineage (NCBI taxonomy): Eukaryota > Metazoa > Chordata > Amphibia > Caudata > Ambystomatidae > Ambystoma > Ambystoma mexicanum. Next base: position 1,152,278,798 of record NC_090934.1, read on the forward strand.
CGTGTTACAGTACAGAGTACAGTAATACTGCACAAGTAGCACATTTTTTTTTTTGCAGCACCACCACAAGGGTGCGGTGCATTGCTATATGGGTTACCAGATTAACAAGGAAAGACAGGCTATTCAGTCAAAAACGATTTTAACATATAAGATGCAAATCTATTTTTACAGTTAAAAGCACACGTGCTCATTTAAAAATGCACACTATTTTTCACCTGAAATGCCTATATTGCTAGAGACACATTTGAAAATTAACAGCTAACCTATTAACAATTAACCTGACTAATAAAACCTTATTTAACATAACCCACTAATAAAATGTGTTCTCCACTGCAGAATTAGGCATACTCTGAAAACCATTTAAATGCGTGTGCAGATTTTTTCTTCTCTTCTCTGCCTGATTCTCCGTGTTTTTGTGCACAGTAACTGCAGGAAGAAGGAAGTCAGATTTGCAACAATTGCAAATGTATAAGCGAAGCTATTTTTGAAGAGTAGGAGGATGAGAGATGATGGATTTCATTGGGACACGTCATACAGAGGGCTGAGAGGAGAGTTTTAGTGGGCAGTATCAGGGAAAAAGACAGGCAGACATCTTTCTGCACTATTGGGGAGAAGACCTGGCTGTGGGGCTCCTGACTGAATGCAGATTCCTGTGTCCTGCTGCAGTCGAGATTGGGGAGAGCTGAAAGAAGGACCTTTCCACTGGCTGAGGCATTCCTATCTGCAAAAGCTGAGAATTCCAGGCAATGGCCCCGGTTTGAGAAGGCAAGCGTTCCTTTTTGCTGGAGTTAATCCAAGAGAGCCACATTCACAAAGAGAACAACTAAAAAGATAAGGTAATGAGAAGTGTGGGAGCTGAGTGTGTACGGTAATATGCAGTCAGTGTAGGATTCCTGTGTGTGTCTTAATCAAGTGCTAATGTTGCAATTTGAGTTCTGTTCTCCGCCACTCTCTGCAGTGTGTCACAGACAATGCTCTGACTGTACCATTTTATTTCTGTAAAGAATAAGATCGTGTTTAAATACAACTTTTATAATACAGAAAAATATTTGAAAACAGACGGGTGATGTTTATTGTTTACCATTACAATGCTGATGATGTGGGGAGATTTTTAAACAGTGCAATGGTCATTTTAAGACAGATGTGTGCATGTCAAAATCAGTATGAATAATTGTGAGTGACTGTAGCATAGCTTGTTGGAGGTACATGAGCCAACGGGAAGAGAGACTCTCTGAACATAGCTCCCTACCGTATATAAGGTAGTGGAAATTACCACAAGACTACCACATATAGCTCTCTGTCGTAAATAAGTCAGTGAGTTCGCCCATGGTGGCACACCAACACTATCACTGGAAAATGTGGTATTCCTAGAATGCAGGTCTGAGGTCTCTCTAGTGATCACACGAAAAATCTAAGCAAAGATAAGGGATTCTGGACATTGGGGCCACAAATAAAACAAGGGAATTATGCTCACCAAAATACCACCAACCACGTATACCAAATATGCAGATCTGGGTGCTGAAATAATGCATGTCCATTGTATTATTGTTGCACATGGCCAAATCTGAATACAAAGAGTGATTATTGCTAAGTTATTTTTCGGCGGTAATAAAATACCGTCAGGCCCCAAATCTCCACAAAATACCCTACATATTTATGGTGCGTTGCAGGCCGGGAAAGTGATCATAGAGTACCTACTGGGCGTGGCAAGCGTGTCTCACACTGCCATTTGCACATTAAAGGGAACCCATTTTATAATAGCAGAGTGCCACTAAAAACGAATTTCAGAATGTCACAAAGGGAAACCACATTCTCAGATCTAGTGCAATATTTAGAGGCAAAGTTATTTGCACATGGGAATTGGTCTTCGAAGAGCACGTTAGAATGGAGTAACCGCATCCAGGGTGAGGTGCAGAAAGAAAAACTAGACAATATTTTTGCAGAAGGCAGCATAATTCAGGTCTGCCTTACAAGATTATTGAATGCAGCCGATAAAAGTGCAGAGAAAGACTGTTTAATACGGCTATGCGGCAAAATATGGTTTATTTTGAACAAGTCCCTGCGAATGCAAGAGAATGATACTCAGCTAATTAACACGTTAAAGACTGAATTAGATGGGGCAAGTAAAAATCAGGAAATGTTGAGAGCAGAATTGGATGTATGCCAAAAAGACATGCAATTAAAATGCAGAGACTTTGATACTCAGTTATCCAAAAGCAAGAAACAATTTGAAGATAGTGAGCAAGAATTGACACACTTAAAAGCCTTAGTGGATCACATTAGGCAGGATAAAGATGAGGTTGTTTCAGAAATGCAGACTTTACAAAAAGAACATTGTGAAAAAGAAGGTGATCTCCAGAGTGCAGAACAAGAAATGATTAAAATGATTCAAGAAAGAGACAAAAGAAATAAAGAGTTCAATGAATGCCAAATGCAAATGTGCGACATGCAGGAGGCGATTAATAAAATGAGCGATGAAAATAATTATTTGCAGAATGAAGCAACTAGACTCCTTAAAAAGTGTAAGGACTTAGAACAGCAAATGTGCATTCCCAGGTCCCAGGAGAGGCGGCAGGGTACCACATTCAATGGAGTGGAGGTGAATTCTAGCTCTGCCCAAAGAGCTAGTGCCCCAGTGACTGGGCCGGTGACTGAACTTGGTTGCAGCGCCCTTGGGGGATTTGATACTCCCATTGGGGGCAGTCACCAATCTCATACACCTGAAAACAGGATTGACTCACAAAATAGTGCAATTCCATGTATTGCAACAAGTAGCCCCATAAAAATAATGAAATCCATTAAAGCCCTGATCAAACCATTTAAAAAGGGAGGTGAATGCTGCATTGAGGATCACTTAGAAGCGGTGCATGACATTTTTAAAGCACTCCAGATACCTAAGGAACAGTACAGACAATATTTTCATTTAACTTTAGATGCCCCGACGGCCAGCATCATAAGGGGATTAAATGAACAGCAGAATATGACATGGCTGGAGTTTGAAAAAGAAATTAGGCGTCATTTTTCTCCTTTTCAGTCATTGCAGGAGGCAAAGAAAGTCGCGTACACAATTACTGCTGGACCTAATACATCCCCTCGCCAATTTTTACAAGACTTAAAAAGAGCATTCTCTCGCTTTGATGTATCTTTTGACTCAAATTCCAATGAGTTTAAAACTGCATACTTCTATGGGCTACAGAAAGACATCATATCCCAATTGGTCCGTGAATTTGACCGTGACAAGTCCCTTGAATGGATTGTACATCAAAGCACAAAGCTATATGAGGTACTCTATTGTCAGGGTAGAGAAAGTGATAAAATGAAAGATACCAGGCATAAATCTAAAGAACCCTCAGCCACAGTAATGGAAATCAGGTCAGCCAAAATGTCCCTTGAGTCTGCTCAAAGTCAAGGTAAAAATAATGTGACACCTGAACAAAGGGGTAATCAACAAAGATCACCATTGCCTGTACCAATGTTCCAAACACATGATCCTAGTAATAGAGAGAGCTACATCAGCCCTAGATACTTAGGGGATAGACCCCGGGTAAGATACCGGTCTGATATGGCAGGTATGAACAATAACCAGAGACAAAATCAAGATCAAAGAAATGATGGTCCCTACCAGTCATTGGGGACACAGAGTAGGTTTGATCCCAACACCATGATATATGGTAATCAGGATAGGCCCCGATATGTGGATCGATTTACTGATAATGGAAATCAACATAGGGGCCAGTACCCACAATCTGAGAGACAGGACATGAGGCAAAACGTGAACTACAGTCCACGCCAGTACGATGATTCCCCACCAAGGGACTATAATCAAAGGATGGGTGCAACCCGCTCCCCTCCACAAATGAATCAAGAGTTCAGAAACCATCCCAACCGGTATCAATCACCTGAGAGGTATCAGAATAGATCCAATCAGGGGGAAAACAACCAATATCGACCTAGGCCACAGAAAGAGGATCCTAGAGAGATGGAAAGGTTCCAGTGCCTTGAGGCCCAAGTGAAAATGTTAGCTGAGCAAATAGGAAAGCTCTATACAGCGCAAAAACAACCTTCCAAAGAGGGGGCTGATGGCCATAGCAATGACCGGGGGCTTCCGAAAAGTGACTAAGTACTCATGATAACTGCAGTGCCAAAATGACAGATTGCTCTGATATAATTTTGCATAACGACTCTGAGATGCCTAATGGATTAAAAATGAAAGTACCAGTAAATGAAATTGTGACAGAAAGTGCAAATACTTCTAAAAAAGAGGTACGGTTTAACTTAGAGCTAAATAAAACAGTAAAGATTTGCACAAATGAAAAAGAAACATTAGGAATTCCAAAAGAACAAAGGAACAGATTTAAGAAAAATGACTCATGCATGGGGAATACCAGTGAACAGGGAGTAAGTGGGGATGCCATAGCTCCTTCCCTGGGCAATCAAAACAATGACCAAACACAGACAGAAAAAGGAAATACTCACAAGGAGGGTACAAGTCAATCACCTGAAGAATTCTTTGAGCCACATATTTTTGAAGAGGCTGAAAGGGCTGGTATTACACTAAATGATCACAAATGCACAGAATTAAAAAATGACAAATTGCTGAATGATGTTGTTACACATGTTCAGTTGGAAGGTTGTAATGTGGTCTCTGATGTTACCCAGATGGATGGGCGAACAGTGGCCACACTCCAAAAAACTTCTGATCATGGAGAAATGAATAAAATATCTCGCACAGAAATGGGTAAAAAGGAGGGAAAAATGACTTTTCATTTACCAATGTGCTTAGCCAAAAGTGAAAAAGACCTGAGAAAGGTGAGCCCTGAAATCAGTAAGAATTCACATTTCTTATGTGTATTAGAGGAAGTTGAGGACAGATATTATGCACCCATCACTGTAGAAGAAAAATGCCACACCTTCGCTATGATTGACACTGGCGCACAGGCCACAATTATGTCCCAGGAGCTGGTAAAGAGTATCAATGAAGGGAGGCCTCCACAGAGTCAGATCACAGTGAAGGCAAATCAAGGCCCAGTGCATAACTTTAATGGGGAGGAGGTGCCCATCATAGGTGTAACTGAGGTTGACATAAAAATAGGAAAGCACAGAATGAAACAAGAGGTATTGATCACATCTATTTGTGAAATTCCATTTCTGATGGGGACAGATTGCCTGAAAAGATTGTCTCCTCTCATAGATGGGGTGAATGGAGTGCTGTGGTCCTTAACCAAAAAACCATTGAGGCCTAAGAAACTAAAATCACAAAACAGCAATATAAATGAATGTCACACCGTTGCCAAAACAAATGATGCTGTGGAGGTATATCTCCAGAATAGCTGCATACCTAGTGTCACTGTTATATTAATGTGTCAAGACAAAGATCAGAGCGACAATGAAAAACTACCTGTACAAATATACTTGGACCCAAGGAAAGATTGGCAGACTGCTATAGATGAGCACACATTACGTTTCTATTTAAAAGAGAATACATGCAAACAGAATATTGTTCCTAAAACAGATTCAGAAAAACACATTACCACTCTGGCAGAAATACACATGGAAGATGAGCAATCATGGGTTCACGTTGGTATAAATGATTATCTTAAAACAATAAAAGCCACTTTAGCGCTTGAACATGAAAGGAGTTTCATTAATGAGAAATTGTTGCAAAAAATTATGGAGAGGGAAGAAATCCCGAAATTTAGGATTAAAAACCAATATGTTTCTGGGTTGGACAGTCCAGACTTTGAAAACCGAATTACAGGCAGATGCATGCTTAAAATTAGCATTGGGCAGAAAACAATTTACCATAATGTATGGATAGTGAATGGAGCACAAAATGAATTTTACATGGGCAATGACATCATGCACAGAATGTGTATGGTGTTAGATTTCCTTAATCAAAAAATATGGTCACGCCTAGGTGGGCCGGCACCTGAATTTGAAGACAAAAGAAGGGCTTATCATTGTGCACAACTGGTTCCTTATGCCATCGAATTACAAATAAGGAAAGATACTATTATTCCTGCATTTACAAAACAGTTTGCAATAACACTGAAATGCAAAAATGGGCAGCAGATGAAAGGCTCTGATGCATTTGTATGCCTGAATGAATCCATAAAACAGCAAGGCCTGGATTATGAATACATTCCATTGGTAGACATTGGTGAGGGATCTGTAAAAATCATGGTAAATAATAAAGGTTGTCAGGATATTCATTTAGAGGAAAACTCCCCATTAGGAATGGCCATACAAAAATCACATTATACGGCAGATTTAAATAACATGGTGATTGGGAATATTCCTGAAAATATGTAGATGCCAAGGGCGAGTTGCCAGAACACCTGGACTCTCAGCCCAAAGGAATATTTAAAATTCATTCTGTGTATCCTTATGATTCAAATGAGACAGTGTGCTGCCATCAGGAGGATTGCATAATATTTAATTTAAATGAAAATGAAACAGGAAATCAGCCCATTGAAGTGGAAGCTGATATGCCAAAATATTTAAAAGTGGCAGCTCTACAAAAAGACACAGCCACACAGTTAGAGGAAAGCGCTGAGATTCCTTTACCAGAAGAGTTTCCAGAATTTTCCAGAATGGTAGAAGAGCAGATCTCCTTAGCGGATGCATGTGACAGCGATGGGGATCGAAACGACCTGAGGGAAATATTTATGGAGTTTAAGGATGTATTTGCAAAAGATGCTTATGATTGTGGTTTAACTGATTTACATGTGGCCACACTACCAGAAGGTTGTAGCAGAAATCCAGTGTTTGTACGCCAGTATAGACTACCGCTGGCATGTTTAGAATCATTGGCAGAGATTATTAAAAATTTGGAATCACGGGGAATAATTAGGCCCATTCATAGCACATCCAATACGCCTATTTTAGGTGTGTTAAAGCCAAATGGTCAATGGCGGCTGTGTGCAGACTTAAGAGAGTTAAATAAAAGAGTACCAGTATCTAGATGGCCACTACCATTCATTGATCAGGGCCTAGCTCAGATACATGGTTCAAATGTATTTACCACGTTAGATCTCACCTCTGGATATTGGTGTGTGCCATTGGCAGAGGAGATACAACACTTATTTTCCTTTACATTTGACAGGACTCAATATGCCTGGCTTAGAGCTCCGTTCGGGTACATCAATAGTGGGAGTGAATTTAGCATATTTTTGAGAAAGGCCATGCCGGATGCAGCGGAAAGAGGAACAATAGTTTATGTGGATGATGTCCTGATAAAAAATGAAAACCTTAAAAGCCATTTTGATGAAATAAGACATGTAGCAGGCGCCAAAGTATCTTTGCAAAAAGCACAATGGTGCAAGAAAAAAGTGAACTTTCTAGGGCATGAAGTGACTGAACATGGGCTAAATCCACAAAGGAAGAAAATAGAGGCCATACAAAGATTAAAAGATCCTAAAAATGTGAAAGGAGTAAAAAGTTTATTAGGGATGACAGGCTATAACAGAAAGTTCATTGAGAATTATGCAGAAATCACTCAACCATTGACTAAACTGCTTAAACTAAATACTCCCTGGAGATGGGAAAGAGAGCAGTCTGATGCAGTGGCTAGATTGAAGGAATGTCTTGTAAAGGCACCATGTTTAGCATACCCCATAAAGGACAGGGATTTCTTTATAGAAATAGGCTTTTCTGAACATTGTATGTCAGCAGTGTTATCACAAAAACACGATTTGAATCACAAAACCATTGCATATGCAAGTAAGGCATTTTCCCAAGTTGAAATGAAATTTAATGAATGTGAGAAGGCCCTATTAACCACTGTGTGGGCGCTACAACATTTTCGCCCCATTGTTCAGGGAGAAAAGGTGATTATTGAAACAAATCATCAACCTTTGCAATTTTTAGAGAGTAAAAGAATTAGATCAGGCAATCTAGCGCAATCCAGAATCACTTCATGGACGCTGGCATTACAAGGTTTTCCCGTAGAAGTAAGATATGGACGAAATAAAAAGAGCCCAATTGCTCAAGGGTTAGCTGACTTACATGACTGTGCAGCTGAACAAATACCAAATGAAATGGAAGTGGAAGCTAGTTTACAGGAATTTGAACAATCACCACACAAAGCTTTTGATGAAAAAACATGCAAGGATTTGCCAACTGTATATGTGGATGGTTGTGCTTTTCACATTGAAAATGACAGTAATAAACAATTAGTGGCAGGAATAGGAAATGTCTGGTTGAAATGTGAAGGCGTTCCTAGTATAGGGATGAGGATTGGAGATAGGAGCAGTCAGGTGGCGGAATTGGCAGCCATCTATAAAGCAATTGCTACTGCAGTTGATAAAAAGTTCAGTGAAATTGTCCTGGTGACTGATTCTGACTATGCACGGAATAGCTTTGTGGAGTATTTGCCTGGTTGGAAAGCAAGAGGCATGGTTACATACAACAAAAAACCACTTAAACATGGAAAAATGATACAAGCCATAGACAAATTGGTGTCAGAAAATAATTTAACAATATACTGGAGAAAAATTCGTGGGCATTTAAAAACACCAGGAGAGGATAAGGAGGGAAATGATAAGGCAGACCATCTGGCTAAGATTGGGGCTGTGATGGGAGAATTGCTACCTATTGATTATTTAATGGGTGAAATACAAATTGATGCAGTCACACGTTCTAAAGCACCAAAGGAGGTAGATCAACCGGTGGTGCAGTGGAGTCATGACACGCCAGACCAAGATTTGATTGAGGCACAAAAGAATGATCAAATTTTGGGAATCTATTATAATCATTTGATAGATCCTGAACAAAATCCTTTAACAGAAAATGATTGTATGGGAAAAGAAGAGTTGAGGGTGTTATTAAAGAACAAAACACGAATTAGATTACAGGATGGACTCATGATTAGAGAGTCCATAACAGGGCAAATACAGTGGGTAGTACCCCTTTCATTCAGAGGACTAATGCTACACCATGCACACGATGCCATAACTGCAGGCCATAGAGGTTCACAAAAAACATTAGAAATACTAAAAGATTATGCTTACTGGCCTCATATGTCCCAAGATGTGGAATTATATACTAGAGGATGTCTAGTATGCGCCCAATTTAAACCTGCTTCACCAATGCATAGAGCACCATTGATGAAAAGAGGCCTAACTCTCCCATGGTCAGATTTGCAAATAGACTATGTAGGTCCTTTAAAAAGGTCGAGCAGGGGACACCGTTATATTTTGAGTGTGGTATGTTTGATGTCAAAGTGGATTGAATGCGTTGCTGCACCAGATTGTAGTGCGCAAACAGCAGCCACATTGCTGGTGAACCATGTGTTCTCAAGGTTTGGGTTGCCACAAAGAATTGAGTCGGACAGAGGAAGTCATTTCACAAGTACTCTAATGAGTAAGGTATGGCAAATACTAGGTGTGAAAAGGAAACTACATATCGCATATCGGGCGGCGTCTTCAGGTACAGTTGAAAGAAGCAATAGGTCTGTTGTGGATATTTTAAAGAAATTTGTGGCAGAAGCAGGTTCCAGCTGGGATTTACGTTTACCGTTGGTTCTGATGGCAATCAGGTCGACTCCTGCCAAAGCAACAGGTGTTAGCCCCCATGAGGTCTTGACAGGTAGGAAAATGGTGTTACCACAACACCTACTATACAGAACACATGAGCAAACTCTAGTGAGTGCATCCACGGTTCATGAATATATTGATGAACTGAGGAGGCATTTGCAACATGCATTTGCTTTTGTGCAGAGAAATCTGGAAAGGGCTGCTGACAGTGCTAAGTCATATTATGACAAAAAGACATCAGTAAAGGAATACAATGTAGGGGATCAGGTGTACAAGTTTCATTTTGGAAAAAGTAAACAGAAAAATTCTAAATTTCTAGCAGCCTGGCAGGGGCCATTTCGAATTATAGATAAGGTTTCTCCTGTAGTGTATAACATTTTGAAAAATGAAGGTGAAACAGCAATAGAGCAGTTTGTCCATGTAAATCAAATCAAACCATGCCATCCCAGACATGAGATCAGGCGGCTTGAGCATGTAGAAACAGATAAAATCACTTGAACATAAAAAGAGAAAATAAATGGGTACAATCAGGAGGCAGTGACAAAGAAGTTAAAAAGTTGATTGTTATGATGGCACATAAACACTGTAGTATATGTAAAATATAATATAAAATAAATATAAATAAATAAATAAATAAATAAATGCACATATAATGGAAGCTCATGGTTGGTGTGCAGAGAGAAAGTGTATTAAATATTGAATGCTGTTTTATATGTGTTTGTTTTCTTTTAACTTGTGTTTAATTTCAGAAGAAAAAAAAAAAAAAAAAAAAAATATATATTTTTACCAAGCATGTTTTATTTTTGGCAAAAGGATGAAGTTAGTATTGTGCTATGTACTTAATCTGTTTATTTTCTATTTTGATTTAGACAATTAACATTATTTGGTCGGAGGTTCCGGGATCAGAGGCCACGGGAGACGATGGAGTCCTGGAGTCCCCTGGATGAAGACCAAAAGATGCCTCCCTCCAGGTGGAGGTGAAGACAAAATAACCGGAATGCCAAAAGAGATGACTACTGTGGATTCAAGATTGCCAAGATGAAAGAGTACTCGAATGAACCGAATGACATCGCTGGTCGGGACATACCAAAAGAGACAAAACAAAAGTTCCGGCATATGAAGTTCCACGTATTTATTATTTTAATTATTTATTTTAACTTGTTATATTACTTATTTGTTTTAGTTAGTTGTTTTATTTCATTGTTTTTAATTGACTTGGATAATTTAAACTTAAAGTAATGCCACTTCCACTGAGAAGGCAAATGTGGAACATTTTATGAACTGATGGACTCAGATGAAATGTTGATTGCAAATTTTCATTGATGCACATGAATATTCATTTTGTTGGATTGCAATCGGAAGTGTCTCAGGATTGGGATGTGTAAGGATATTTGGCGTGTTACAGTACAGAGTACAGTAATACTGCACAAGTAGCACATTTTTTTTTTGCAGCACCACCACAAGGGTGCGGTGCATTGCTATATGGGTTACCAGATTAACAAGGAAAGACAGGCTATTCAGTCAAAAACGATTTTAACATATAAGATGCAAATCTATTTTTACAGTTAAAAGCACACGTGCTCATTTAAAAATGCACACTATTTTTCACCTGAAATGCCTATATTGCTAGAGACACATTTGAAAATTAACAGCTAACCTATTAACAATTAACCTGACTAATAAAACCTTATTTAACATAACCCACTAATAAAATGTGTTCTCCACTGCAGAATTAGGCATACTCTGAAAACCATTTAAATGCGTGTGCAGATTTTTTCTTCTCTTCTCTGCCTGATTCTCCGTGTTTTTGTGCACAGTAACTGCAGGAAGAAGGAAGTCAGATTTGCAACAATTGCAAATGTATAAGCGAAGCTATTGTTGAAGAGTAGGAGGATGAGAGATGATGGATTTCATTGGGACACGTCATACAGAGGGCTGAGAGGAGAGTTTTAGTGGGCAGTATCAGGGAAAAAGACAGGCAGACATCTTTCTGCACTATTGGGGAGAAGACCTGGCTGTGGGGCTCCTGACTGAATGCAGATTCCTGTGTCCTGCTGCAGTCGAGATTGGGGAGAGCTGAAAGAAGGACCTTTCCACTGGCTGAGGCATTCCTATCTGCAAAAGCTGAGAATTCCAGGCAATGCCCCGGTTTGAGAAGGCAAGCGTTCCTTTTTGCTGGAGTTAATCCAAGAGAGCCACATTCACAAAGAGAACAACTAAAAAGATAAGGTAATGAGAAGTGTGGGAGCTGAGTGTGTACGGTAATATGCAGTCAGTGTAGGATTCCTGTGTGTGTCTTAATCAAGTGCTAATGTTGCAATTTGAGTTCTGTTCTCCGCCACTCTCTGCAGTGTGTCACAGACAATGCTCTGACTGTACCATTTTATTTCTGTAAAGAATAAGATCGTGTTTAAATACAACTTTTATAATACAGAAAAATATTTGAAAACAGACGGGTGATGTTTATTGTTTACCATTACAATGCTGATGATGTGGGGAGATTTTTAAACAGTGCAATGGTCATTTTAAGACAGATGTGTGCATGTCAAAATCAGTATGAATAATTGTGAGTGACTGTAGCATAGCTTGTTGGAGGTACATGAGCCAACGGGAAGAGAGACTCTCTGAACATAGCTCCCTACCGTATATAAGGTAGTGGAAATTACCACAAGACTACCACATATAGCTCTCTGTCGTAAATAAGTCAGTGAGTTCGCCCATGGTGGCACACCAACACTATCACTGGAAAATGTGGTATTCCTAGAATGCAGGTCTGAGGTCTCTCTAGTGAAATAATGCATGTCCATTGTATTATTGTTGCACATGGCCAAATCTGAATACAAAGAGTGATTATTGCTAAGTTATTTTTCGGCGGTAATAAAATACCGTCAGGCCTCAAATCTCCACAAAATACCCTACAGATGGGAAGGAGTTGGATATCACATCTCATGCTATAGGAAGGATCTCAGGTTTGGTATAAGCATTTAGATATCACATCTCATGCTATAGGAAGGGTCTCAGGATTGGAATGGGAAGGAGTTGTATATGACATTTCATGCCGTAGGAAGGGTCTCAGGTTTGGTATAAGCTTTGAGATATCACATCTCTGCTATCGGAAGGGTCTCAGGCTTGGAATGGGAAGGAGTTGGATGTCCCATCTCATGTTATAGGAAGAGTCTCAGGTTTGGTATTAGAAGCATTGAGATATCACATCTCATGCTATAGGAAGTGTCTCAGGATTGGAATGGGAAGGACTTGGATATCACATCTCATGCTATAGGAAGGGTCTCAGGTTTGGTATAAGCATTGAGATATCACATCTCTGCTATCGGAAGTGTCTCAGGATTGGAATGGGAAGGAGTTGGATATCCCATCTCATGTTATAGGACGGGTCTCAGGTTTGTTATTAGAATCATTGAGATATCATATTGCATGCTGTAGGAAGGGTCTAAGGATTGGAATGGCAAGGACTTGGATATCACATCTCATGCTATAGGTAGGCTCTCAGGTTTGGAAAGGGAAGGAGTTCGATATCACATTTCATGTTAGAGGAAGGATCTCAGGTTTGGAACGGGAAGGAGTTGGATATCACATCTCATGCTATAGGAAGGGTCTCAGGTTTGGTATAAGCATTGAGATATCACATCTCTGCTATCGGAAGTGTCTCAGGATTGGAATGGGAAGGAGTTGGATATCCCATCTCATGTTATAGGACGGGTCTCAGGTTTGTTATTAGAATCATTGAGATATCATATTGCATGCTGTAGGAAGGGTCTAAGGATTGGAATGGCAAGGACTTGGATATCACATCTCATGCTATAGGTAGGCTCTCAGGTTTGGAAAGGGAAGGAGTTCGATATCACATTTCATGTTAGAGGAAGGATCTCAGGTTTGGTATTAGAGGCAATGAGATATCACATCTCATGCTATAGGAAGGGTCTCAGGATTGGAATGGGAAGGAGTTGGATATCACATCTCATGCTATAGGAAGGGTCTCAGGTTTGGTATAAGCATTGAGATATCACATCTCATGCTATAGGAAGAGTCTCAGGATTGGAATGGGAAGGAGTTGGAGATCACATCTGATGTTATAGGAAGGATCTCAGGTTATGTATTAGAAGCATTGAGATATAACATCTCTGCTATCGGAAGGGTCTCAGGATTGGAATGGGAAGGAGTTGGATATCCCATCTTATGTTATAGGAAGAGTCTCAGGTTTGGTATTAGAAGCATTGAGATATCACATCTCATGCTATAGGAAGTGTCTCAGGATTGGAATGGGAAGGAGTTTGATATCACATCTCATGCCATGTATGGGTCTCAGGTTTTGTAGAAGCATTGGGATATCACATCTCATGCTATCGGAAGGGTATCAGGATTGGATTTGGAAGGAGTTGGATATCCCATCTCATGCTATAGGAAGGGTCTCAGGTTGGAATGGGAAGGAGTTGGATATCACATCTGATGTTATAGGAAGGGTCTCAGGATTGGAATGGGAAGGACTTGGATATCACATCTCATGCTATAGGAAGTCTCTCAGGTTTGGAAGGGGAAGGAGTTGGATATCACATTTCATGTTAGAGGTAGGATCCCAGGTTTGGTAAAGAGGCATTGAGATGTCACATCTCATGCTATAGGAAGGGTCTCAGTATTGGAATGGGAAGGAGTTGGATATCACATCTCATGTTATTGGATAGATCTCAGGTTTGGTATTAGAAGCATTGAGACATCACATCTCATGTTATAGGAAGGGTCTCAGGATTGGAATGGGAAGGACTTGGATATCACATCTCATGCTATACGAAGGGTCTCAGGTTTGGAACGGGAAGGAGTTGGATATCCCATCTCATGTTATAGGAAGAGTCTCAGGTTTGGTATAAGCATTGAGATATCACATCTCTGCAATCGGAAGTGTCTCAGGATTGGGATGGGAAGGAGTTGGATATCACATCTCATGCTATAGGAAGGATCTCAGGTTTGGTATAAGCATTGAGATATCACATCTCATGCTATAGGAAGGGTCTCAGGATTGGAATGGGAAGGAGTTGTATATGACATTTCATGCCGTAGGAAGGGTCTCAGGTTTGGTATAAGCTTTGAGATATCACATCTCTGCTATCGGAAGGGTCTCAGGCTTGGAATGGGAAGGAGTTGGATATCCCATCTCATGTTATAGGAAGAGTCTCAGGTTTGGTATTAGAAGCATTGAGATATCACATCTCATGCTATAGGAAGTGTCTCAGGATTGGAATGGGAAGGACTTGGATATCACATCTCATGCTATAGGGAGGGTCTCAAGTTTGATATTAGAAGCATTGAGATATCACATCTCATGCTATAGGAAGGGTCTCAGGATTGGAATGGGAAGGAGTTGGATATCACATCTCATGCTATAGGAAGGGTCTCAGGTTTGGTATAAGCAGTGAGATATCACATCTCATGCTATAGGAAGGGTCTCAGGATTGGAATGGGAAGGAGTTGGATATCACATCTCATGTTATAGGAAGGATCTCAGGTTTGGTATAAGCATTGAGATATCACATCTCTGCTATCGGAAGGGTCTCAGGATTGGAATGGGAAGGAGTTGGATATCACATCTCATGCTATAGGAAGGGTCTCAGGTTTGGAACGGGAAGGAGTTGGATATCACATCTCATGTTATAGGAAGAGTCTCAGGTTTGGTATAAGCATTGAGATATCACATCTCTGCTATCGGAGGTGTCTCAGGATTGGGATGGGAAGGAATTGGATATCACATCTCATTCTATAGGAAAGGTATCAGGTTTGGAACGGGAAGGAGTTGGATATCCCATCTCATGTTATAGGACGGGTCTCAGGTTTGATATTAGAAGCATTGAGATATCACATCTCATGCTGTAGGAAGGGTCTCAGGTTTGGAATGGGAAGGATTTGGATATCACATTTCATGTCATAGGAAGGATCTCAGGTTTGGTATTAGAGGCATTGATATATCACATCTCATGCTATAGGAATGGTCTCAGTATTGGAATGGGTAGGAGTTGGATATTGCATTCTTGCTATAGGAAGGCTCTCTTGTTTGGAATGGGAAGGAGTTGGATATCACATATGCTATAGGAAGTGTGTCAGGTTTGGAATGGGAATGAGTTGGATATCACATCTCATGTTATAGGAAGGGTCTCAGGTTTGGTATAAGCATTGAGATATCACATCTCTGCTATCGGAAGTGGCTCAGGATTGGAATGGGATGGAGTTGGATATCCCATCTCATGTTATAGGACGGGTCTCTGGTTTGGTATAAGCATTGAGATATCACATCTCATGCTATAGGAAGAGTCTCAGGATTGGAATGGGAAAGGTTTGGATATCACATCTCATGCTATAGGAAGGGTCTAAGGTTTGGTATACGCATGGAGATATCACTTCTCATGCTATAGGAAGGGTCTCAGGATTGGAATGGGAGGAAATTGGATATCACATCTCATGCTATAGGAAGGGTCTCAGGTTTGGTATAAGCATGGAGATATCACATCTCATGCTATAGGAAGAGTCTCAGGATTGGAATGGGAAAGATTTGGATATCACTTCTCATGCTATAGGAAGGGTCTCAGGATTGGAATGGGAAGGAGTTGGATATCACATCTCATGTTATGGGAAGGATCTCAGGTTTGGTATTAGAAGCATTGAGATATCACATCTCATGCTATCAGAAGGGTCTCAGGATTGGAATGGGAAGGAGTTGGATATCACATCTCATGCTAAAGGGAGGGTCTCAGGTTTGGAAGGGGAAGGATTTGGATATCACATCTCATGTTATCGGAAGGATCTCAGGTTTGGTATTAGAAGTATTGAGATATCATTTCTCATGCTATCGGAAGGGTCTCAGGACTGGAATGGGAAGGAGTTGGATATCACATCTCATGCTACAGGAAGGGTCTCAGGTTTGGAATGGGAAGGACTTAGATATCACATATCATGCTATAGGGAGGGTCTCAGTTTTGATATTAGAAGCTTTGAGATATCACATCTCATGCTATCGGAAGTGTCTCAGGATTGGAATGGGAAGGAGCTGGATATCACATCTCATGCTAAAGGAAGGGTCTCAGGTTTGGAACGGGAAGGAGTTGGATATCACATCTCATGTTATAGGAAGGGTCTCAGGTGTGGTATAAGCATTCAGATATCACATCTCTGCTATCGGAAGTGTCTCAGGATTGGAATGGGAAGGAGTTGGATATCCCATCTCATGCTACAGATAGGCTCTCAGGTTTGGAAAGGGAAGGAGTTGGATATCACATCTCATGCTATAGGAAGGGATTCAGGATTGGAATGGGAAGTAGTTGGATATCACATCTCATGCTATAGGAAGGGTCTCAGGTTTGGTATAAGCATTGAGATATCACATCTCATGCTATAGGACGGGTCTCAGGATTGGAATGGAAGGAGTTGGATATCACATCTCATGCTATAGGAAGGGTCTCAGGATTGGAATGGGAAGTAGTTGGATATCACATCTCATGCTATAGGAAGGGTCTCAGGTTTGGTATTAGAAGCATTGAGATATCACATCTCATGCTATAGGAAGGGTCTCAGGATTGGAATGGGAAGGACTTGGATATCACATCTCATGCTATAGATAGGCTCTCAGGTTTGGAAAGGGAAGGAGTTGGATATCACATCTCATGCTATAGGAAGGGTCTCAGGATTGGAATGGGAAGTAGTTGGATATCACATCTCATGCTATAGGAAGGGTCTCAGGTTGGGTATAAGCATTGAGATATCACATCTCATGCTATAGGACGTTTCTCAGGATTGGAATGGAAGGAGTTGGATATCACATCTCATGTTATAGGAAGGATCTCAGGTTTGGTATTAGAAGCATTGAGACATCACATCTCATGCTATAGGAAGGGTCTCAGGATTGGAATGGGAAGGAGTTGTATATGACATCTCATGCCATAGGAAGGGTCTCAGGTTTGGTATAAGCATTGAGATATCACATCTCATGCTATAGGAAGGGTCTCAGGATTGGAATGGGAAGGACTTGGATATCACATCTCATGCTATAGGCAGGGTCTCAGGTTTGGAAAGGGAAGGAGTTGGATATCACATTTCATGTTAGAGGTAGGATCTCAGGTTTGGTATTAGAGGCATTGAGATATCACATCTCATGCTATCAGAAGGGTCTCAGGATTGGAAGGGGAAGGAGTTGGATATCACATCTCATGCTAAAGGGAGGGTCTCAGGTTTGGAAGGGGAAGGACTTGGATATCACATCTCATGTTATAGGAAGGATCTCAGGTTTGGTATTAGAAGCATTGAGATATCACATCTCATGCTATCGGAAGGGTCTCAGGATTGGAATGGGAAGGAGTTGGATATCAAATCTCATGCTATAGGAAGGGTCTCAGGTTTGGAACGGGAAGGAGATGGATATCCCATCTCATGTTATAGGGCGGGTCTCAGGTTTGGTATTAGAAGCATTGAGATATCACATCGCATGCTGTAGGAAGGGTCTCAGGATTGGAATGGGAAGGAGCTGGATATTACATTCTTGCTATAGGAAGGGTCTCATGTTTGGAATGGGAAGGAGTTGTATATCACATATGCTATAGGAAGGGTCTCAGGTTTGGAACGGGAAGGAGTTGGATATCACATCTCATGCTATAGGAAGGGTCTCAGGTTTGGTATAAGCATTGAGATATCACATCTCTGCTATCGGAAGTGTCTCAGGATTGGAATGGGAAGGAGTTGGATATCCCATCTCATGTTATAGGACGGGTCTCAGGTTTGTTATTAGAATCATTGAGATATCATATTGCATGCTGTAGGAAGGGTCTAAGGATTGGAATGGCAAGGACTTGGATATCACATCTCATGCTATAGGTAGGCTCTCAGGTTTGGAAAGGGAAGGAGTTCGATATCACATTTCATGTTAGAGGAAGGATCTCAGGTTTGGTATTAGAGGCATTGAGATATCACATCTCATGCTATAGGAAGGGTCTCAGGATTGGAATGGGAAGGAGTTGGATATCACATCTCATGCTATAGGAAGGGTCTCAGGTTTGGTATAAGCATTGAGATATCACATCTCATGCTATAGTAAGAGTCTCAGGATTGGAATGGGAAGGAGTTGGAGATCACATCTGATGTTATAGGAAGGATCTCAGGTTTGGTATTAGAAGCATTGAGATATCACATCTCTGCTATCGGAAGGGTCTCAGGATTGGAATGGGAAGGAGTTTGATATCACATCTCATGGCATGTATGGGTCTCAGGTTTTGTAGAAGCATTGGGATATCACATCTCATGCTATCGGAAGGGTATCAGGATTGGATTTGGAAGGAGTTGGATATCCCATCTCATGCTATAGGAAGGGTCTCAGGTTGGAATGGGAAGGAGTTGGATATCACATCTGATGTTATAGGAAGGGTCTCAGGATTGGAATGGGAAGGACTTGGATATCACATCTCATGCTATAGGAAGTCTCTCAGGTTTGGAAGGGGAAGGAGTTGGATATCACATTTCATGTTAGAGGTAGGATCTCAGGTTTGGTAAAGAGGCATTGAGATATCACATCTCATGCTATAGGAAGGGTCTCAGGATTGGAATGGGAAGGAGTTGGATATCACATCTCATGTTATAGGATAGATCTCAGGTTTGGTATTAGAAGCATTGAGACATCACATCTCATGTTATAGGAAGGGTCTCAGGATTGGAATGGGAAGGACTTGGATATCACATCTCATGCTATAGGAAGGGTCTCAGGTTTGGAACGGGAAGGAGTTGGATATCCCATCTCATGTTATAGGAAGAGTCTCAGGTTTGGTATAAGCATTGAGATATCACATCTCTGCAATCGGAAGTGTCTCAGGATTGGGATGTGTAAGGATATTTGGCGTGTTACAGTACAGAGTACAGTAATACTGCACAAGTGGCACATTTTTTTTTTTGCAGCACCACCACAAGGGTGCGGTGCATTGCTATATGGGTTACCAGATTAACAAGGAAAGACAGGCTATTCAGTCAAAAACGATTTTAACATATAAGATGCAAATCTATTTTTACAGTTAAAAGCACACGTGCTCATTTAAAAATGCACACTATTTTTCACCTGAAATGCCTATATTGCTAGAGACACATTTGAAAATTAACAGCTAACTTATTAACAATTAACCTGACTAATAAAACCTTATTTAACATAACCCACTAATAAAATGTGTTCTCCACTGCAGAATTAGGCATACTCTGAAAACCATTTAAATGCGTGTGCAGATTTTTTCTTCTCTTCTCTGCCTGATTCTCCGTGTTTTTGTGCACAGTAACTGCAGGAAGAAGGAAGTCAGATTTGCAACAATTGCAAATGTATAAGCGAAGCTATTGTTGAAGAGTAGGAGGATGAGAGATGATGGATTTCATTGGGACACGTCATACAGAGGGCTGAGAGGAGAGTTTTAGTGGGCAGTATCAGGGAAAAAGACAGGCAGACATCTTTCTGCACTATTGGGGAGAAGACCTGGCTGTGGGGCTCCTGACTGAATGCAGATTCCTGTGTCCTGCTGCAGTCGAGATTGGGGAGAGCTGAAAGAAGGACCTTTCCACTGGCTGAGGCATTCCTATCTGCAAAAGCTGAGAATTCCAGGCAATGGCCCCGGTTTGAGAAGGCAAGCGTTCCTTTTTGCTGGAGTTAATCCAAGAGAGCCACATTCACAAAGAGAACAACTAAAAAGATAAGGTAATGAGAAGTGTGGGAGCTGAGTGTGTACGGTAATATGCAGTCAGTGTAGGATTCCTGTGTGTGTCTTAATCAAGTGCTAATGTTGCAATTTGAGTTCTGTTCTCCGCCACTCTCTGCAGTGTGTCACAGACAATGCTCTGACTGTACCATTTTATTTCTGTAAAGAATAAGATCGTGTTTAAATACAACTTTTATAATACAGAAAAATATTTGAAAACAGACGGGTGATGTTTATTGTTTACCATTACAATGCTGATGATGTGGGGAGATTTTTAAACAGTGCAATGGTCATTTTAAGACAGATGTGTGCATGTCAAAATCAGTATGAATAATTGTGAGTGACTGTAGCATAGCTTGTTGGAGGTACATGAGCCAACGGGAAGAGAGACTCTCTGAACATAGCTCCCTACCGTATATAAGGTAGTGGAAATTACCACAAGACTACCACATATAGCTCTCTGTCGTAAATAAGTCAGTGAGTTCGCCCATGGTGGCACACCAACATTATCACTGGAAAATGTGGTATTCCTAGAATGCAGGTCTGAGGTCTCTCTAGTGATCACACGAAAAATCTAAGCAAAGATAAGGGATTCTGGACATTGGGGCCACAAATAAAACAAGGGAATTATGCTCACCAAAATACCACCAACCACGTATACCAAATATGCAGATCTGGGTGCTGAAATAATGCATGTCCATTGTATTATTGTTGCACATGGCCAAATCTGAATACAAAGAGTGATTATTGCTAAGTTATTTTTCGGCGGTAATAAAATACCGTCAGGCCCCAAATCTCCACAAAATACCCTACATATTTATGGTGCGTTGCAGGCCGGGAAAGTGATCATAGAGTACCTACTGGGCGTGGCAAGCGTGTCTCACACTGCCATTTGCACATTAAAGGGAACCCATTTTATAATAGCAGAGTGCCACTAAAAACGAATTTCAGAATGTCACAAAGGGAAACCACATTCTCAGATCTAGTGCAATATTTAGAGGCAAAGTTATTTGCACATGGGAATTGGTCTTCGAAGAGCACGTTAGAATGGAGTAACCGCATCCAGGGTGAGGTGCAGAAAGAAAAACTAGACAATATTTTTGCAGAAGGCAGCATAATTCAGGTCTGCCTTACAAGATTATTGAATGCAGCCGATAAAAGTGCAGAGAAAGACTGTTTAATACGGCTATGCGGCAAAATATGGTTTATTTTGAACAAGTCCCTGCGAATGCAAGAGAATGATACTCAGCTAATTAACACGTTAAAGACTGAATTAGATGGGGCAAGTAAAAATCAGGAAATGTTGAGAGCAGAATTGGATGTATGCCAAAAAGACATGCAATTAAAATGCAGAGACTTTGATACTCAGTTATCCAAAAGCAAGAAACAATTTGAAGATAGTGAGCAAGAATTGACACACTTAAAAGCCTTAGTGGATCACATTAGGCAGGATAAAGATGAGGTTGTTTCAGAAATGCAGATTTTACAAAAAGAACATTGTGAAAAAGAAGGTGATCTCCAGAGTGCAGAACAAGAAATGATTAAAATGATTCAAGAAAGAGACAAAAGAAATAAAGAGTTCAATGAATGCCAAATGCAAATGTGCGACATGCAGGAGGCGATTAATAAAATGAGCGATGAAAATAATTATTTGCAGAATGAAGCAACTAGACTCCTTAAAAAGTGTAAGGACTTAGAACAGCAAATGTGCATTCCCAGGTCCCAGGAGAGGCGACAGGGTACCACATTCAATGGAGTGGAGGTGAATTCTAGCTCTGCCCAAAGAGCTAGTGCCCCAGTGACTGGGCCGGTGACTGAACTTGGTTGCAGCGCCCTTGGGGGATTTGATACTCCCATTGGGGGCAGTCACCAATCTCATACACCTGAAAACAGGATTGACTCACAAAATAGTGCAATTCCATGTATTGCAACAAGTAGCCCCATAAAAATAATGAAATCCATTAAAGCCCTGATCAAACCATTTAAAAAGGGAGGTGAATGCTGCATTGAGGATCACTTAGAAGCGGTGCATGACATTTTTAAAGCACTCCAGATACCTAAGGAACAGTACAGACAATATTTTCATTTAACTTTAGATGCCCCGACAGCCAGCATCATAAGGGGATTAAATGAACAGCAGAATATGACATGGCTGGAGTTTGAAAAAGAAATTAGGCGTCATTTTTCTCCTTTTCAGTCATTGCAGGAGGCAAAGAAAGTCGCGTACACAATTACTGCTGGACCTAATACATCCCCTCGCCAATTTCTACAAGACTTAAAAAGAGCATTCTCTCGCTTTGATGTATCTTTTGACTCAAATTCCAATGAGTTTAAAACTGCATACTTCTATGGGCTACAGAAAGACATCATATCCCAATTGGTCCGTGAATTTGACCGTGACAAGTCCCTTGAATGGATTGTACATCAAAGCACAAAGCTATATGAGGTACTCTATTGTCAGGGTAGAGAAAGTGATAAAATGAAAGATACCAGGGATAAATCTAAAGAACCCTCAGCCACAGTAATGGAAATCAGGTCAGCCAAAATGTCCCTTGAGTCTGCTCAAAGTCAAGGTAAAAATAATGTGACACCTGAACAAAGGGGTAATCAACAAAGATCGCCATTGCCTGTACCAATGTTCCAAACACATGATCCTAGTAATAGAGAGAGCTACATCAGCCCTAGATACTTAGGGGATAGACCCCGGGTAAGATACCGGTCTGATATGGCAGGTATGAACAATAACCAGAGACAAAATCAAGATCAAAGAAATGATGGTCCCTACCAGTCATTGGGGACACAGAGTAGGTTTGATCCCAACACCATGATATATGGTAATCAGGATAGGCCCCGGTATGTGGATCGATTTACTGATAATGGAAATCAACATAGGGGCCAGTACCCACAATCTGAGAGACAGGACATGAGGCAAAACGTGAACTACAGTCCACGCCAGTACGATGATTCCCCACCAAGGGACTATAATCAAAGGATGGGTGCAACCCGCTCCCCTCCACAAATGAATCAAGAGTTCAGAAACCATCCCAACCGGTATCAATCACCTGAGAGGTATCAGAATAGATCCAATCAGGGGGAAAACAACCAATATCGACCTAGGCCACAGAAAGAGGATCCTAGAGAGATGGAAAGGTTCCAGTGCCTTGAGGCCCAAGTGAAAATGTTAGCTGAGCAAATAGGAAAGCTCTATACAGCGCAAAAACAACCTTCCAAAGAGGGGGCTGATGGCCATAGCAATGACCGGGGGGCTTCCGAAAAGTGACTAAGTACTCATGATAACTGCAGTGCCAAAATGACAGATTGCTCTGATATAATTTTGCATAACGACTCTGAGATGCCTAATGGATTAAAAATGAAAGTACCAGTAAATGAAATTGTGACAGAAAGTGCAAATACTTCTAAAAAAGAGGTACGGTTTAACTTAGAGCTAAATAAAACAGTAAAGATTTGCACAAATGAAAAAGAAACATTAGGAATTCCAAAAGAACAAAGGAACAGATTTAAGAAAAATGACTCATGCATGGGGAATACCAGTGAACAGGGAGTAAGTGGGGATGCCATAGCTCCTTCCCTGGGCAATCAAAACAATGACCAAACACAGACAGAAAAAGGAAATACTCACAAGGAGGGTACAAGTCAATCACCTGAAGAATTCTTTGAGCCACATATTTTTGAAGAGGCTGAAAGGGCTGGTATTACACTAAATGATCACAAATGCACAGAATTAAAAAATGACAAATTGCTGAATGATGTTGTTACACATGTTCAGTTGGAAGGTTGTAATGTGGTCTCTGATGTTACCCAGATGGATGGGCAAACAGTGGCCACACTCCAAAAAACTTCTGATCATGGAGAAATGAATAAAATATCTCGCACAGAAATGGGTAAAAAGGAGGGAAAAATGACTTTTCATTTACCAATGTGCTTAGCCAAAAGTGAAAAAGACCTGAAAAAGGTGAGCCCTGAAATCAGTAAGAATTCACATTTCTTATGTGTATTAGAGGAAGTTGAGGACAGATATTATGCACCCATCACTGTAGAAGAAAAATGCCACACCTTCGCTATGATTGACACTGGCGCACAGGCCACAATTATGTCCCAGGAGCTGGTAAAGAGTATCAATGAAGGGAGGCCTCCACAGAGTCAGATCACAGTGAAGGCAAATCAAGGCCCAGTGCATAACTTTAATGGGGAGGCGGTGCCCATCATAGGTGTAACTGAGGTTGACATAAAAATAGGAAAGCACAGAATGAAACAAGAGGTATTGATCACATCTATTTGTGAAATTCCATTTCTGATGGGGACAGATTGCCTGAAAAGATTGTCTCCTCTCATAGATGGGGTGAATGGAGTGCTGTGGTCCTTAACCAAAAAACCATTGAGGCCTAAGAAACTAAAATCACAAAACAGCAATATAAATGAATGTCACACCGTTGCCAAAACAAATGATGCTGTGGAGGTATATCTCCAGAATAGCTGCATACCTAGTGTCACTGTTATATTAATGTGTCAAGACAAAGATCAGAGCGACAATGAAAAACTACCTGTACAAATATACTTGGACCCAAGGAAAGATTGGCAGACTGCTATAGATGAGCACACATTACGTTTCTATTTAAAAGAGAATACATGCAAACAGAATATTGTTCCTAAAACAGATTCAGAAAAACACATTACCACTCTGGCAGAAATACACATGGAAGATGAGCAATCATGGGTTCACGTTGGTATAAATGATTATCTTAAAACAATAAAAGCCACTTTAGCGCTTGAACATGAAAGGAGTTTCATTAATGAGAAATTGTTGCAAAAAATTATGGAGAGGGAAGAAATCCCGAAATTTAGGATTAAAAACCAATATGTTTCTGGGTTGGACAGTCCAGACTTTGAAAACCGAATTACAGGCAGATGCATGCTTAAAATTAGCATTGGGCAGAAAACAATTTACCATAATGTATGGATAGTGAATGGAGCACAAAATGAATTTTACATGGGCAATGACATCATGCACAGAATGTGTATGGTGTTAGATTTCCTTAATCAAAAAATATGGTCACGCCTAGGTGGGCCGGCACCTGAATTTGAAGACAAAAGAAGGGCTTATCATTGTGCACAACTGGTTCCTTATGCCATCGAATTACAAATAAGGAAAGATACTATTATTCCTGCATTTACAAAACAGTTTGCAATAACACTGAAATGCAAAAATGGGCAGCAGATGAAAGGCTCTGATGCATTTGTATGCCTGAATGAATCCATAAAACAGCAAGGCCTGGATTATGAATACATTCCATTGGTAGACATTGGTGAGGGATCTGTAAAAATCATGGTAAATAATAAAGGTTGTCAGGATATTCATTTAGAGGAAAACTCCCCATTAGGAATGGCCATACAAAAATCACATTATACGGCAGATTTAAATAACATGGTGATTGGGAATATTCCTGAAAATATGTAGATGCCAAGGGCGAGTTGCCAGAACACCTGGACTCTCAGCCCAAAGGAATATTTAAAATTCATTCTGTGTATCCTTATGATTCAAATGAGACAGTGTGCTGCCATCAGGAGGATTGCATAATATTTAATTTAAATGAAAATGAAACAGGAAATCAGCCCATTGAAGTGGAAGCTGATATGCCAAAATATTTAAAAGTGGCAGCTCTACAAAAAGACACAGCCACACAGTTAGAGGAAAGCGCTGAGATTCCTTTACCAGAAGAGTTTCCAGAATTTTCCAGAATGGTAGAAGAGCAGATCTCCTTAGCGGATGCATGTGACAGCGATGGGGATCGAAACGACCTGAGGGAAATATTTATGGAGTTTAAGGATGTATTTGCAAAAGATGCTTATGATTGTGGTTTAACTGATTTACATGTGGCCACACTACCAGAAGGTTGTAGCAGAAATCCAGTGTTTGTACGCCAGTATAGACTACCGCTGGCATGTTTAGAATCATTGGCAGAGATTATTAAAAATTTGGAATCACGGGGAATAATTAGGCCCATTCATAGCACATCCAATACGCCTATTTTAGGTGTGTTAAAGCCAAATGGTCAATGGCGGCTGTGTGCAGACTTAAGAGAGTTAAATAAAAGAGTACCAGTATCTAGATGGCCACTACCATTCATTGATCAGGGCCTAGCTCAGATACATGGTTCAAATGTATTTACCACGTTAGATCTCACCTCTGGATATTGGTGTGTGCCATTGGCAGAGGAGATACAACACTTATTTTCCTTTACATTTGACAGGACTCAATATGCCTGGCTTAGAGCTCCGTTCGGGTACATCAATAGTGGGAGTGAATTTAGCATATTTTTGAGAAAGGCCATGCCGGATGCAGCGGAAAGAGGAACAATAGTTTATGTGGATGATGTCCTGATAAAAAATGAAAACCTTAAAAGCCATTTTGATGAAATAAGACATGTAGCAGGCGCCAAAGTATCTTTGCAAAAAGCACAATGGTGCAAGAAAAAAGTGAACTTTCTAGGGCATGAAGTGACTGAACATGGGCTAAATCCACAAAGGAAGAAAATAGAGGCCATACAAAGATTAAAAGATCCTAAAAATGTGAAAGGAGTAAAAAGTTTATTAGGGATGACAGGCTATAACAGAAAGTTCATTGAGAATTATGCAGAAATCACTCAACCATTGACTAAACTGCTTAAACTAAATACTCCCTGGAGATGGGAAAGAGAGCAGTCTGATGCAGTGGCTAGATTGAAGGAATGTCTTGTAAAGGCACCATGTTTAGCATACCCCATAAAGGACAGGGATTTCTTTATAGAAATAGGCTTTTCTGAACATTGTATGTCAGCAGTGTTATCACAAAAACACGATTTGAATCACAAAACCATTGCATATGCAAGTAAGGCATTTTCCCAAGTTGAAATGAAATTTAATGAATGTGAGAAGGCCCTATTAACCACTGTGTGGGCGCTACAACATTTTCGCCCCATTGTTCAGGGAGAAAAGGTGATTATTGAAACAAATCATCAACCTTTGCAATTTTTAGAGAGTAAAAGAATTAGATCAGGCAATCTAGCGCAATCCAGAATCACTTCATGGACGCTGGCATTACAAGGTTTTCCCGTAGAAGTAAGATATGGACAAAATAAAAAGAGCCCAATTGCTCAAGGGTTAGCTGACTTACATGACTGTGCAGCTGAACAAATACCAAATGAAATGGAAGTGGAAGCTAGTTTACAGGAATTTGAACAATCACCACACAAAGCTTTTGATGAAAAAACATGCAAGGATTTGCCAACTGTATATGTGGATGGTTGTGCTTTTCACATTGAAAATGACAGTAATAAACAATTAGTGGCAGGAATAGGAAATGTCTGGTTGAAATGTGAAGGCGTTCCTAGTATAGGGATGAGGATTGGAGATAGGAGCAGTCAGGTGGCGGAATTGGCAGCCATCTATAAAGCAATTGCTACTGCAGTTGATAAAAAGTTCAGTGAAATTGTCCTGGTGACTGATTCTGACTATGCACGGAATAGCTTTGTGGAGTATTTGCCTGGTTGGAAAGCAAGAGGCATGGTTACATACAACAAAAAACCACTTAAACATGGAAAAATGATACAAGCCATAGACAAATTGGTGTCAGAAAATAATTTAACAATATACTGGAGAAAAATTCGTGGGCATTTAAAAACACCAGGAGAGGATAAGGAGGGAAATGATAAGGCAGACCATCTGGCTAAGATTGGGGCTGTGATGGGAGAATTGCTACCTATTGATTATTTAATGGGTGAAATACAAATTGATGCAGTCACACGTTCTAAAGCACCAAAGGAGGTAGATCAACCGGTGGTGCAGTGGAGTCATGACACGCCAGACCAAGATTTGATTGAGGCACAAAAGAATGATCACATTTTGGGAATCTATTATAATCATTTGATAGATCCTGAACAAAATCCTTTAACAGAAAATGATTGTATGGGAAAAGAAGAGTTGAGGGTGTTATTAAAGAACAAAACACGAATTAGATTACAGGATGGACTCATGATTAGAGAGTCCATAACAGGGCAAATACAGTGGGTAGTACCCCTTTCATTCAGAGGACTAATGCTACACCATGCACACGATGCCATAACTGCAGGCCATAGAGGTTCACAAAAACATTAGAAATACTAAAAGATTATGCTTACTGGCCTCATATGTCCCAAGATGTGGAATTATATACTAGAGGATGTCTAGTATGCGCCCAATTTAAACCTGCTTCACCAATGCATAGAGCACCATTGATGAAAAGAGGCCTAACTCTCCCATGGTCAGATTTGCAAATAGACTATGTAGGTCCTTTAAAAAGGTCGAGCAGGGGACACCGTTATATTTTGAGTGTGGTATGTTTGATGTCAAAGTGGATTGAATGCGTTCCTGCACCAGATTGTAGTGCGCAAACAGCAGCCACATTGCTGGTGAACCATGTGTTCTCAAGGTTTGGGTTGCCACAAAGAATTGAGTCAGACAGAGGAAGTCATTTCACAAGTACTCTAATGAGTAAGGTATGGCAAATACTAGGTGTGAAAAGGAAACTACATATCGCATATCGGGCGGCGTCTTCAGGTACAGTTGAAAGAAGCAATAGGTCTGTTGTGGATATTTTAAAGAAATTTGTGGCAGAAGCAGGTTCCAGCTGGGATTTACGTTTACCGTTGGTTCTGATGGCAATCAGGTCGACTCCTGCCAAAGCAACAGGTGTTAGCCCCCATGAGGTCTTGACAGGTAGGAAAATGGTGTTACCACAACACCTACTATACAGAACACATGAGCAAACTCTAGTGAGTGCATCCACGGTTCATGAATATATTGATGAACTGAGGAGGCATTTGCAACATGCATTTGCTTTTGTGCAGAGAAATCTGGAAAGGGCTGCTGACAGTGCTAAGTCATATTATGACAAAAAGACATCAGTAAAGGAATACAATGTAGGGGATCAGGTGTACAAGTTTCATTTTGGAAAAAGTAAACAGAAAAATTCTAAATTTCTAGCAGCCTGGCAGGGGCCATTTCGAATTATAGATAAGGTTTCTCCTGTAGTGTATAAAATTTTGAAAAATGAAGGTGAAACAGCAATAGAGCAGTTTGTCCATGTAAATCAAATCAAACCATGCCATCCCAGACATGAGATCAGGCGGCTTGAGCATGTAGAAACAGATAAAATCACTTGAACATAAAAAGAGAAAATAAATGGGTACAATCAGGAGGCAGTGACAAAGAAGTTAAAAAGTTGATTGTTATGATGGCACATAAACACTGTAGTATATGTAAAATATAATATAAAATAAATATAAATAAATAAATAAATAAATAAATAAATGCACATATAATGGAAGCTCATGGTTGGTGTGCAGAGAGAAAGTGTATTAAATATTGAATGCTGTTTTATATGTGTTTGTTTTCTTTTAACTTGTGTTTAATTTCAGAAGAAAAAAAAAATATATATATATTTTTACCAAGCATGTTTTATTTTTGGCAAAAGGATGAAGTTAGTATTGTGCTATGTACTTAATCTGTTTATTTTCTATTTTGATTTAGACAATTAACATTATTTGGTCGGAGGTTCCGGGATCAGAGGCCACGGGAGACGATGGAGTCCTGGAGTCCCCTGGATGAAGACCAAAAGATGCCTCCCTCCAGGTGGAGGTGAAGACAAAATAACCGGAATGCCAAAAGAGATGACTACTGTGGATTCAAGATTGCCAAGATGAAAGAGTACTCGAATGAACCGAATGACATCGCTGGTCGGGACATACCAAAAGAGACAAAACAAAAGTTCCGGCATATGAAGTTCCACGTATTTATTATTTTAATTATTTATTTTAACTTGTTATATTACTTATTTGTTTTAGTTAGTTGTTTTATTTCATTGTTTTTAATTGACTTGGAAAATTTAAACTTAAAGTAATGCCACTTCCACTGAGAAGGCAAATGTGGAACATTTTATGAACTGATGGACTCAGATGAAATGTTGATTGCAAATTTTCATTGATGCACATGAATATTCATTTTGTTGGATTGCAATCGGAAGTGTCTCAGGATTGGGATGTGTAAGGATATTTGGCGTGTTACAGTACAGAGTACAGTAATACTGCACAAGTAGCACATTTTTTTTTTGCAGCACCACCACAAGGGTGCGGTGCATTGCTATATGGGTTACCAGATTAACAAGGAAAGACAGGCTATTCAGTCAAAAACGATTTTAACATATAAGATGCAAATCTATTTTTACAGTTAAAAGCACACGTGCTCATTTAAAAATGCACACTATTTTTCACCTGAAATGCCTATATTGCTAGAGACACATTTGAAAATTAACAGCTAACCTATTAACAATTAACCTGACTAATAAAACCTTATTTAACATAACCCACTAATAAAATGTGTTCTCCACTGCAGAATTAGGCACACTCTGAAAACCATTTAAATGCGTGTGCAGATTTTTTCTTCTCTTCTCTGCCTGATTCTCCGTGTTTTTGTGCACAGTAACTGCAGGAAGAAGGAAGTCAGATTTGACACAATTGCAAATGTATAAGCGAAGCTATTGTTGAAGAGTAGGAGGATGAGAGATGATGGATTTCATTGGGACACGTCATACAGAGGGCTGAGAGGAGAGTTTTAGTGGGCAGTATCAGGGAAAAAGACAGGCAGACATCTTTCTGCACTATTGGGGAGAAGACCTGGCTGTGGGGCTCCTGACTGAATGCAGATTCCTGTGTCCTGCTGCAGTCGAGATTGGGGAGAGCTGAAAGAAGGACCTTTCCACTGGCTGAGGCATTCCTATCTGCAAAAGCTGAGAATTCCAGGCAATGCCCCGGTTTGAGAAGGCAAGCGTTCCTTTTTGCTGGAGTTAATCCAAGAGAGCCACATTCACAAAGAGAACAACTAAAAAGATAAGGTAATGAGAAGTGTGGGAGCTGAGTGTGTACGGTAATATGCAGTCAGTGTAGGATTCCTGTGTGTGTCTTAATCAAGTGCTAATGTTGCAATTTGAGTTCTGTTCTCCGCCACTCTCTGCAGTGTGTCACAGACAATGCTCTGACTGTACCATTTTATTTCTGTAAAGAATAAGATCGTGTTTAAATACAACTTTTATAATACAGAAAAATATTTGAAAACAGACGGGTGATGTTTATTGTTTACCATTACAATGCTGATGATGTGGGGAGATTTTTAAACAGTGCAATGGTCATTTTAAGACAGATGTGTGCATGTCAAAATCAGTATGAATAATTGTGAGTGACTGTAGCATAGCTTGTTGGAGGTACATGAGCCAACGGGAAGAGAGACTCTCTGAACATAGCTCCCTACCGTATATAAGGTAGTGGAAATTACCACAAGACTACCACATATAGCTCTCTGTCGTAAATAAGTCAGTGAGTTCACCCATGGTGGCACACCAACACTATCACTGGAAAATGTGGTATTCCTAGAATGCAGGTCTGAGGTCTCTCTAGTGATCACACGAAAAATCTAAGCAAAGATAAGGGATTCTGGACATTGGGGCCACAAATAAAACAAGGGAATTATGCTCACCAAAATACCACCAACCACGTATACCAAATATGCAGATCTGGGTGCTGAAATAATGCATGTCCATTGTATTATTGTTGCACATGGCCAAATCTGAATACAAAGAGTGATTATTGCTAAGTTATTTTTCGGCGGTAATAAAATACCGTCAGGCCCCAAATCTCCACAAAATACCCTACAGATGGGAAGGAGTTGGATATCACATCTCATGCTATAGGAAGGATCTCAGGTTTGGTATAAGCATTTAGATATCACATCTCATGCTATAGGAAGGGTCTCAGGATTGGAATGGGAAGGAGTTGTATATGACATTTCATGCCGTAGGAAGGGTCTCAGGTTTGGTATAAGCTTTGAGATATCACATCTCTGCTATCGGAAGGGTCTCAGGCTTGGAATGGGAAGGAGTTGGATGTCCCATCTCATGTTATAGGAAGAGTCTCAGGTTTGGTATTAGAAGCATTGAGATATCACATCTCATGCTATAGGAAGTGTCTCAGGATTGGAATGGGAAGGACTTGGATATCACATCTCATGCTATAGGAAGGGTCTCAGGTTTGGTATAAGCATTGAGATATCACATCTCTGCTATCGGAAGTGTCTCAGGATTGGAATGGGAAGGAGTTGGATATCCCATCTCATGTTATAGGACGGGTCTCAGGTTTGTTATTAGAATCATTGAGATATCATATTGCATGCTGTAGGAAGGGTCTAAGGATTGGAATGGCAAGGACTTGGATATCACATCTCATGCTATAGGTAGGCTCTCAGGTTTGGAAAGGGAAGGAGTTCGATATCACATTTCATGTTAGAGGAAGGATCTCAGGTTTGGAACGGGAAGGAGTTGGATATCACATCTCATGCTATAGGAAGGGTCTCAGGTTTGGTATAAGCATTGAGATATCACATCTCTGCTATCGGAAGTGTCTCAGGATTGGAATGGGAAGGAGTTGGATATCCCATCTCATGTTATAGGACGGGTCTCAGGTTTGGTATTAGAGGCAATGAGATATCACATCTCATGCTATAGGAAGGGTCTCAGGATTGGAATGGGAAGGAGTTGGATATCACATCTCATGCTATAGGAAGGGTCTCAGGTTTGGTATAAGCATTGAGATATCACATCTCATGCTATAGGAAGAGTCTCAGGATTGGAATGGGAAGGAGTTGGAGATCACATCTGATGTTATAGGAAGGATCTCAGGTTATGTATTAGAAGCATTGAGATATAACATCTCTGCTATCGGAAGGGTCTCAGGATTGGAATGGGAAGGAGTTGGATATTCCATTTTATGTTATAGGAAGAGTCTCAGGTTTGGTATTAGAAGCATTGAGATATCACATCTCATGCTATAGGAAGTGTCTCAGGATTGGAATGGGAAGGAGTTTGATATCACATCTCATGCCATGTATGGGTCTCAGGTTTTGTAGAAGCATTGGGATATCACATCTCATGCTATCGGAAGGGTATCAGGATTGGATTTGGAAGGAGTTGGATATCCCATCTCATGCTATAGGAAGGGTCTCAGGTTGGAATGGGAAGGAGTTGGATATCACATCTGATGTTATAGGAAGGGTCTCAGGATTGGAATGGGAAGGACTTGGATATCACATCTCATGCTATAGGAAGTCTCTCAGGTTTGGAAGGGGAAGGAGTTGGATATCACATTTCATGTTAGAGGTAGGATCCCAGGTTTGGTAAAGAGGCATTGAGATGTCACATCTCATGCTATAGGAAGGGTCTCAGTATTGGAATGGGAAGGAGTTGGATATCACATCTCATGTTATTGGATAGATCTCAGGTTTGGTATTAGAAGCATTGAGACATCACATCTCATGTTATAGGAAGGGTCTCAGGATTGGAATGGGAAGGACTTGGATATCACATCTCATGCTATACGAAGGGTCTCAGGTTTGGAACGGGAAGGAGTTGGATATCCCATCTCATGTTATAGGAAGAGTCTCAGGTTTGGTATAAGCATTGAGATATCACATCTCTGCAATCGGAAGTGTCTCAGGATTGGGATGGGAAGGAGTTGGATATCACATCTCATGCTATAGGAAGGATCTCAGGTTTGGTATAAGCATTGAGATATCACATCTCATGCTATAGGAAGGGTCTCAGGATTGGAATGGGAAGGAGTTGTATATGACATTTCATGCCGTAGGAAGGGTCTCAGGTTTGGTATAAGCTTTGAGATATCACATCTCTGCTATCGGAAGGGTCTCAGGCTTGGAATGGGAAGGAGTTGGATATCCCATCTCATGTTATAGGAAGAGTCTCAGGTTTGGTATTAGAAGCATTGAGATATCACATCTCATGCTATAGGAAGTGTCTCAGGATTGGAATGGGAAGGACTTGGATATCACATCTCATGCTATAGGGAGGGTCTCAAGTTTGATATTAGAAGCATTGAGATATCACATCTCATGCTATAGGAAGGGTCTCAGGATTGGAATGGGAAGGAGTTGGATATCACATCTCATGCTATAGGAAGGGTCTCAGGTTTGGTATAAGCAGTGAGATATCACATCTCATGCTATAGGAAGGGTCTCAGGATTGGAATGGGAAGGAGTTGGATATCACATCTCATGTTATAGGAAGGATCACAGGTTTGGTATAAGCATTGAGATATCACATCTCTGCTATCGGAAGGGTCTCAGGATTGGAATGGGAAGGAGTTGGATATCACATCTCATGCTATAGGAAGGGTCTCAGGTTTGGAACGGGAAGGAGTTGGATATCACATCTCATGTTATAGGAAGAGTCTCAGGTTTGGTATAAGCTAAGCATTGAGATATCACATCTCTGCTATCGGAGGTGTCTCAGGATTGGGATGGGAAGGAATTGGATATCACATCTCATTCTATAGGAAAAGTATCAGGTTTGGAACGGGAAGGAGTTGGATATCCCATCTCATGTTATAGGACGGGTCTCAGGTTTGATATTAGAAGCATTGAGATATCACATCTCATGCTGTAGGAAGGGTCTCAGGTTTGGAATGGGAAGGATTTGGATATCACATTTCATGTCATAGGAAGGATCTCAGGTTTGGTATTAGAGGCATTGATATATCACATCTCATGCTATAGGAATGGTCTCAGTATTGGAATGGGTAGGAGTTGGATATTGCATTCTTGCTATAGGAAGGCTCTTATGTTTGGAATGGGAAGGAGTTGGATATCACATATGCTATAGGAAGTGTGTCAGGTTTGGAATGGGAATGAGTTGGATATCACATCTCATGTTATAGGAAGGGTCTCAGGTTTGGTATAAGCATTGAGATATCACATCTCTGCTATCGGAAGTGGCTCAGGATTGGAATGGGATGGAGTTGGATATCCCATCTCATGTTATAGGACGGGTCTCTGGTTTGGTATAAGCATTGAGATATCACATCTCATGCTATAGGAAGAGTCTCAGGATTGGAATGGGAAAGGTTTGGATATCACATCTCATGCTATAGGAAGGGTCTAAGGTTTGGTATACGCATGGAGATATCACTTCTCATGCTATAGGAAGGGTCTCAGGATTGGAATGGGAGGAAATTGGATATCACATCTCATGCTATAGGAAGGGTCTCAGGTTTGGTATAAGCATGGAGATATCACATCTCATGCTATAGGAAGAGTCTCAGGATTGGAATGGGAAAGATTTGGATATCACTTCTCATGCTATAGGAAGGGTCTCAGGATTGGAATGGGAAGGAGTTGGATATCACATCTCAT
Organism: Ambystoma mexicanum; assembly: GCF_040938575.1. Lineage (NCBI taxonomy): Eukaryota > Metazoa > Chordata > Amphibia > Caudata > Ambystomatidae > Ambystoma > Ambystoma mexicanum. The sequence goes on from NC_090934.1 coordinate 1,152,314,334, forward strand.
GTTATAGGAAGGATCTCAGGTTTGGTATTAGAAGCATTGAGATATCACATCTCATGCTATCAGAAGGGTCTCAGGATTGGAATGGGAAGGAGTTGGATATCACATCTCATGCTAAAGGGAGGGTCTCAGGTTTGGAAGGGGAAGGATTTGGATATCACATCTCATGTTATCGGAAGGATCTCAGGTTTGGTATTAGAAGTATTGAGATATCATATCTCATGCTATAGGAAGGGTCTCAGGACTGGAATGGGAAGGAGTTGGATATCACATCTCATGCTACAGGAAGGGTCTCAGGTTTGGAATGGGAAGGACTTAGATATCACATATCATGCTATAGGGAGGGTCTCAGTTTTGATATTAGAAGCTTTGAGATATCACATCTCATGCTATCGGAAGTGTCTCAGGATTGGAATGGGAAGGAGCTGGATATCACATCTCATGCTAAAGGAAGGGTCTCAGGTTTGGAACGGGAAGGAGTTGGATATCACATCTCATGTTATAGGAAGGGTCTCAGGTGTGGTATAAGCATTCAGATATCACATCTCTGCTATCGGAAGTGTCTCAGGATTGGAATGGGAAGGAGTTGGATATCCCATCTCATGCTATAGATAGGCTCTCAGGTTTGGAAAGGGAAGGAGTTGGATATCACATCTCATGCTATAGGAAGGGATTCAGGATTGGAATGGGAAGTAGTTGGATATCACATCTCATGCTATAGGAAGGGTCTCAGGTTTGGTATAAGCATTGAGATATCACATCTCATGCTATAGGACGGGTCTCAGGATTGGAATGGAAGGAGTTGGATATCACATCTCATGCTATAGGAAGGGTCTCAGGATTGGAATGGGAAGTAGTTGGATATCACATCTCATGCTATAGGAAGGGTCTCAGGTTTGGTATTAGAAGCATTGAGATATCACATCTCATGCTATAGGAAGGGTCTCAGGATTGGAATGGGAAGGACTTGGATATCACATCTCATGCTATAGATAGGCTCTCAGGTTTGGAAAGGGAAGGAGTTGGATATCACATCTCATGCTATACGAAGGGTCTCAGGATTGGAATGGGAAATAGTTGGATATCACATCTCATGCTATAGGAAGGGTCTCAGGTTTGGTATAAGCATTGAGATATCACATCTCATGCTATAGGACGTTTCTCAGGATTGGAATGGAAGGAGTTGGATATCACATCTCATGTTATAGGAAGGATCTCAGGTTTGGTATTAGAAGCATTGAGACATCACATCTCATGCTATAGGAAGGGTCTCAGGATTGGAATGGGAAGGAGTTGTGTATGACATCTCATGCCATAGGAAGGGTCTCAGGTTTGGTATAAGCATTGAGATATCACATCTCATGCTATAGGAAGGGTCTCAGGATTGGAATGGGAAGGACTTGGATATCACATCTCATGCTATAGGCAGGGTCTCAGGTTTGGAAAGGGAAGGAGTTGGATATCACATTTCATGTTAGAGGTAGGATCTCAGGTTTGGTATTAGAGGCATTTAGATATCACATCTCATGCTATCAGAAGGATCTCAGGATTGGAAGGGGAAGGAGTTGGATATCACATCTCATGCTAAAGGGAGGTACTCAGGTTTGGAAGGGGAAGGACTTGGATATCACATCTCATGTTATAGGAAGGATCTCAGGTTTGGTATTAGAAGCATTGAGATATCACATCTCATGCTATCGGAAGTATCTCAGGTTTGGTATTAGAGGCATTGAGATATCATATCTCATGCTATCGGAAGGGTCTCAGGATTGGAATGGGAAGGAGTTGGATATCACATTTCATGTCATAGGAAGGATCTCAGATTTGGTATTAGAAGCATTGATATATCACATCTCATGCTATAGGAATGGTCTCAGGATTGGAATGGGTAGGAGTTGGATATTACATTCTTGCTATAGGAACGGTCTCATGTTTGGAATGGGAAGGAGTTGGATATCACATATGCTATAGGAAGTGTCTCAGGTTTGGAACGGGAATGAGTTGGATATCACATCTCATGTTATAGGAAGGGTCTCAGGTTTGGTATAAGCATTGAGATATCACATCTCTGCTATTGGAAGTGGCTCAGGATTGGAATGGGAAGGAGTTGGATATCCCATCTCATGTTATAGGACGGGTCTCTGGTTTGGTATAAGCATTGAGATATCACATCTCATGCTATAGGAAGGGTCTCAGGATTGGAATGGGAAGGATTTGGAAATCACATCTCATGCTATAGGAAGGGTCTCAGGTTTGGTATACGCATGGAGGTATCACTTCTCATGCTATAGGAAGGGTCTCAGGATTGGAATGGGAAGGAATTGGATATGACATCTCATGCTATAGGAAGGGTCTCAGGTTTGGTATAAGCATGGAGATATCACTTCTCATGCTATAGGAAGGGTCTCAGGATTGGAATGGGAAGGAGTTGGATATCACATCTCATGTTATAGGAAGGATCTCAGGTTTGGTATTAGAAGCATTGAGATATCACATCTCATGCTATCGGAAGGGTCTCAGGATTGGAATGGGAAGGAGTTGGATATCACATCTCATGCTACAGGAAGGGTCTCAGGTTTGGAACGGGAAGGAGTTGGATATCACATCTCATGTTATAGGAAGAGTCTCAGGTTTGGTATAAGCATTGAGATATCACATCTCTGCTATCGGAGGTGTCTCAGGATTGGGATGGGAAGGAATTGGATATCACATCTCATGCTATAGGAAGAGTATCAGGTTTGGAACGGGAAGGATTTGGATATCCCATCTCATGTTATAGGACGAGTCTCAGGTTTGATATTAGAAGCATTGAGATATCACATCGCATGCTGTAGGAAGGGTCTCAGGTTTGGAATGGGAAGGATTTGGATATCACATTTCATGTCATAGGAAGGATCTCAGGTTTGGTATTAGAAGCATTGATATATCACATCTCATGCTATAGGAATGGTCTCAGGATTGGAATGGGTAGGAGTTGGATATTACATTCTTGCTATAGGAAGGGTCTCATGTTTGGAAAGGGAAGGAGTTGGATATCACAAATGCTATAGGAAGTGTGTCAGGTTTGGAATGGGAATGAGTTGGATATCACATCTCATGTTATAGGAAGGGTCTCAGGTTTGGTATAAGCATTGAGATATCACATCTCTGCTATCGGAAGTGGCCCAGGATTGGAATGGGATGGAGTTGGATATCCCATCTCATGTTATAGGACGGGTCTCTGGTTTGGTATAAGCATTGAGATTTCAGATCTCATGCTATAGGAAGAGTCTCAGGATTGGAATGGGAAGGATTTGGATATCACATCTCATGCTATAGGAAGGGTCTCAGGTTTGGTATACGCATGGAGATATCACTTCTCATGCTATAGGAAGGGTCTCAGGATTGGAATGGGAAGGAGTTGGATATCACATCTTATGTTATAGGAAGGATCTCAGGTTTGGTATTAGAAGCATTGAGATATCACATCTCATGCTATCAGAAGGGTCTCAGGATTGGAATGGGAAGGAGTTGGATATCACATCTCATGCTAAAGGGAGGGTATCAGGTTTGGAAGGGGAAGGATTTGTATATCACATCTCATGTTATCGGAAGGATCTCAGGTTTGGTATTAGAAGTATTGAGATATCATATCTCATGCTATAGGAAGGGTCTCAGGACTGGAATGGGAAGGAGTTGGATATCACATCTCATGTTATTGGATAGATCTCAGGTTTGGTATTAGAAGCATTGAGACATCACATCTCATGTTATAGGAAGGGTCTCAGGATTGGAATGGGAAGGACTTGGATATCACATCTCATGCTATACGAAGGGTCTCAGGTTTGGAACGGGAAGGAGTTGGATATCCCATCTCATGTTATAGGAAGAGTCTCAGGTTTGGTATAAGCATTGAGATATCACATCTCTGCAATCGGAAGTGTCTCAGGATTGGGATGGGAAGGAGTTGGATATCACATCTCATGCTATAGGAAGGATCTCAGGTTTGGTATAAGCATTGAGATATCACATCTCATGCTATAGGAAGGGTCTCAGGATTGGAATGGGAAGGAGTTGTATATGACATTTCATGCCGTAGGAAGGGTCTCAGGTTTGGTATAAGCTTTGAGATATCACATCTCTGCTATCGGAAGGGTCTCAGGCTTGGAATGGGAAGGAGTTGGATATCCCATCTCATGTTATAGGAAGAGTCTCAGGTTTGGTATTAGAAGCATTGAGATATCACATCTCATGCTATAGGAAGTGTCTCAGGATTGGAATGGGAAGGACTTGGATATCACATCTCATGCTATAGGGAGGGTCTCAAGTTTGATATTAGAAGCATTGAGATATCACATCTCATGCTATAGGAAGGGTCTCAGGATTGGAATGGGAAGGAGTTGGATATCACATCTCATGCTATAGGAAGGGTCTCAGGTTTGGTATAAGCAGTGAGATATCACATCTCATGCTATAGGAAGGGTCTCAGGATTGGAATGGGAAGGAGTTGGATATCACATCTCATGTTATAGGAAGGATCTCAGGTTTGGTATAAGCATTGAGATATCACATCTCTGCTATCGGAAGGGTCTCAGGATTGGAATGGGAAGGAGTTGGATATCACATCTCATGCTATAGGAAGGGTCTCAGGTTTGGAACGGGAAGGAGTTGGATATCACATCTCATGTTATAGGAAGAGTCTCAGGTTTGGTATAAGCATTGAGATATCACATCTCTGCTATCGGAGGTGTCTCAGGATTGGGATGGGAAGGAATTGGATATCACATCTCATTCTATAGGAAAGGTATCAGGTTTGGAACGGGAAGGAGTTGGATATCCCATCTCATGTTATAGGACGGGTCTCAGGTTTGATATTAGAAGCATTGAGATATCACATCTCATGCTGTAGGAAGGGTCTCAGGTTTGGAATGGGAAGGATTTGGATATCACATTTCATGTCATAGGAAGGATCTCAGGTTTGGTATTAGAGGCATTGATATATCACATCTCATGCTATAGGAATGGTCTCAGTATTGGAATGGGTAGGAGTTGGATATTGCATTCTTGCTATAGGAAGGCTCTCATGTTTGGAATGGGAAGGAGTTGGATATCACATATGCTATAGGAAGTGTGTCAGGTTTGGAATGGGAATGAGTTGGATATCACATCTCATGTTATAGGAAGGGTCTCAGGTTTGGTATAAGCATTGAGATATCACATCTCTGCTATCGGAAGTGGCTCAGGATTGGAATGGGATGGAGTTGGATATCCCATCTCATGTTATAGGACGGGTCTCTGGTTTGGTATAAGCATTGAGATATCACATCTCATGCTATAGGAAGAGTCTCAGGATTGGAATGGGAAAGGTTTGGATATCACATCTCATGCTATAGGAAGGGTCTAAGGTTTGGTATACGCATGGAGATATCACTTCTCATGCTATAGGAAGGGTCTCAGGATTGGAATGGGAGGAAATTGGATATCACATCTCATGCTATAGGAAGGGTCTCAGGTTTGGTATAAGCATGGAGATATCACATCTCATGCTATAGGAAGAGTCTCAGGATTGGAATGGGAAAGATTTGGATATCACTTCTCATGCTATAGGAAGGGTCTCAGGATTGGAATGGGAAGGAGTTGGATATCACATCTCATGTTATAGGAAGGATCTCAGGTTTGGTATTAGAAGCATTGAGATATCACATCTCATGCTATCAGAAGGGTCTCAGGATTGGAATGGGAAGGAGTTGGATATCACATCTCATGCTAAAGGGAGGGTCTCAGGTTTGGAAGGGGAAGGATTTGGATATCACATCTCATGTTATCGGAAGGATCTCAGGTTTGGTATTAGAAGTATTGAGATATCATATCTCATGCTATAGGAAGGGTCTCAGGACTGGAATGGGAAGGAGTTGGATATCACATCTCATGCTACAGGAAGGGTCTCAGGTTTGGAATGGGAAGGACTTAGATATCACATATCATGCTATAGGGAGGGTCTCAGTTTTGATATTAGAAGCTTTGAGATATCACATCTCATGCTATCGGAAGTGTCTCAGGATTGGAATGGGAAGGAGCTGGATATCACATCTCATGCTAAAGGAAGGGTCTCAGGTTTGGAACGGGAAGGAGTTGGATATCACATCTCATGTTATAGGAAGGGTCTCAGGTGTGGTATAAGCATTCAGATATCACATCTCTGCTATCGGAAGTGTCTCAGGATTGGAATGGGAAGGAGTTGGATATCCCATCTCATGCTATAGATAGGCTCTCAGGTTTGGAAAGGGAAGGAGTTGGATATCACATCTCATGCTATAGGAAGGGATTCAGGATTGGAATGGGAAGTAGTTGGATATCACATCTCATGCTATAGGAAGGGTCTCAGGTTTGGTATAAGCATTGAGATATCACATCTCATGCTATAGGACGGGTCTCAGGATTGGAATGGAAGGAGTTGGATATCACATCTCATGCTATAGGAAGGGTCTCAGGATTGGAATGGGAAGTAGTTGGATATCACATCTCATGCTATAGGAAGGGTCTCAGGTTTGGTATTAGAAGCATTGAGATATCACATCTCATGCTATAGGAAGGGTCTCAGGATTGGAATGGGAAGGACTTGGATATCACATCTCATGCTATAGATAGGCTCTCAGGTTTGGAAAGGGAAGGAGTTGGATATCACATCTCATGCTATACGAAGGGTCTCAGGATTGGAATGGGAAATAGTTGGATATCACATCTCATGCTATAGGAAGGGTCTCAGGTTTGGTATAAGCATTGAGATATCACATCTCATGCTATAGGACGTTTCTCAGGATTGGAATGGAAGGAGTTGGATATCACATCTCATGTTATAGGAAGGATCTCAGGTTTGGTATTAGAAGCATTGAGACATCACATCTCATGCTATAGGAAGGGTCTCAGGATTGGAATGGGAAGGAGTTGTATATGACATCTCATGCCATAGGAAGGGTCTCAGGTTTGGTATAAGCATTGAGATATCACATCTCATGCTATAGGAAGGGTCTCAGGATTGGAATGGGAAGGACTTGGATATCACATCTCATGCTATAGGCAGGGTCTCAGGTTTGGAAAGGGAAGGAGTTGGATATCACATTTCATGTTAGAGGTAGGATCTCAGGTTTGGTATTAGAGGCATTTAGATATCACATCTCATGCTATCAGAAGGGTCTCAGGATTGGAAGGGGAAGGAGTTGGATATCACATCTCATGCTAAAGGGAGGTACTCAGGTTTGGAAGGGGAAGGACTTGGATATCACATCTCATGTTATAGGAAGGATCTCAGGTTTGGTATTAGAAGCATTGAGATATCACATCTCATGCTATCGGAAGTATCTCAGGTTTGGTATTAGAGGCATTGAGATATCATATCTCATGCTATCGGAAGGGTCTCAGGATTGGAATGGGAAGGAGTTGGATATCACATTTCATGTCATAGGAAGGATCTCAGATTTGGTATTAGAAGCATTGATATATCACATCTCATGCTATAGGAATGGTCTCAGGATTGGAATGGGTAGGAGTTGGATATTACATTCTTGCTATAGGAACGGTCTCATGTTTGGAATGGGAAGGAGTTGGATATCACATATGCTATAGGAAGTGTCTCAGGTTTGGAACGGGAATGAGTTGGATATCACATCTCATGTTATAGGAAGGGTCTCAGGTTTGGTATAAGCATTGAGATATCACATCTCTGCTATTGGAAGTGGCTCAGGATTGGAATGGGAAGGAGTTGGATATCCCATCTCATGTTATAGGACGGGTCTCTGGTTTGGTATAAGCATTGAGATATCACATCTCATGCTATAGGAAGGGTCTCAGGATTGGAATGGGAAGGATTTGGAAATCACATCTCATGCTATAGGAAGGGTCTCAGGTTTGGTATACGCATGGAGGTATCACTTCTCATGCTATAGGAAGGGTCTCAGGATTGGAATGGGAAGGAATTGGATATGACATCTCATGCTATAGGAAGGGTCTCAGGTTTGGTATAAGCATGGAGATATCACTTCTCATGCTATAGGAAGGGTCTCAGGATTGGAATGGGAAGGAGTTGGATATCACATCTCATGTTATAGGAAGGATCTCAGGTTTGGTATTAGAAGCATTGAGATATCACATCTCATGCTATCGGAAGGGTCTCAGGATTGGAATGGGAAGGAGTTGGATATCACATCTCATGCTACAGGAAGGGTCTCAGGTTTGGAACGGGAAGGAGTTGGATATCACATCTCATGTTATAGGAAGAGTCTCAGGTTTGGTATAAGCATTGAGATATCACATCTCTGCTATCGGAGGTGTCTCAGGATTGGGATGGGAAGGAATTGGATATCACATCTCATGCTATAGGAAGAGTATCAGGTTTGGAACGGGAAGGATTTGGATATCCCATCTCATGTTATAGGACGGGTCTCAGGTTTGATATTAGAAGCATTGAGATATCACATCGCATGCTGTAGGAAGGGTCTCAGGTTTGGAATGGGAAGGATTTGGATATCACATTTCATGTCATAGGAAGGATCTCAGGTTTGGTATTAGAAGCATTGATATATCACATCTCATGCTATAGGAATGGTCTCAGGATTGGAATGGGTAGGAGTTGGATATTACATTCTTGCTATAGGAAGGGTCTCATGTTTGGAAAGGGAAGGAGTTGGATATCACAAATGCTATAGGAAGTGTGTCAGGTTTGGAATGGGAATGAGTTGGATATCACATCTCATGTTATAGGAAGGGTCTCAGGTTTGGTATAAGCATTGAGATATCACATCTCTGCTATCGGAAGTGGCCCAGGATTGGAATGGGATGGAGTTGGATATCCCATCTCATGTTATAGGACGGGTCTCTGGTTTGGTATAAGCATTGAGATTTCAGATCTCATGCTATAGGAAGAGTCTCAGGATTGGAATGGGAAGGATTTGGATATCACATCTCATGCTATAGGAAGGGTCTCAGGTTTGGTATACGCATGGAGATATCACTTCTCTGCTATCGGAAGTGGCCCAGGATTGGAATGGGATGGAGTTGGATATCCCATCTCATGTTATAGGACGGGTCTCTGGTTTGGTATAAGCATTGAGATTTCAGATCTCATGCTATAGGAAGAGTATCAGGTTTGGAACGGGAAGGATTTGGATATCCCATCTCATGTTATAGGACGGGTCTCAGGTTTGATATTAGAAGCATTGAGATATCACATCGCATGCTGTAGGAAGGGTCTCAGGTTTGGAATGGGAAGGATTTGGATATCACATTTCATGTCATAGGAAGGATCTCAGGTTTGGTATTAGAAGCATTGATATATCACATCTCATGCTATAGGAATGGTCTCAGGATTGGAATGGGTAGGAGTTGGATATTACATTCTTGCTATAGGAAGGGTCTCATGTTTGGAAAGGGAAGGAGTTGGATATCACAAATGCTATAGGAAGTGTGTCAGGTTTGGAATGGGAATGAGTTGGATATCACATCTCATGTTATAGGAAGGGTCTCAGGTTTGGTATAAGCATTGAGATATCACATCTCTGCTATCGGAAGTGGCCCAGGATTGGAATGGGATGGAGTTGGATATCCCATCTCATGTTATAGGACGGGTCTCTGGTTTGGTATAAGCATTGAGATTTCAGATCTCATGCTATAGGAAGGGTCTCAGGATTGGAATGGGAAGGAGTTGGATATCACATCTTATGTTATAGGAAGGATCTCAGGTTTGGTATTAGAAGCATTGAGATATCACATCTCATGCTATCAGAAGGGTCTCAGGATTGGAATGGGAAGGAGTTGGATATCACATCTCATGCTAAAGGGAGGGTATCAGGTTTGGAAGGGGAAGGATTTGTATATCACATCTCATGTTATCGGAAGGATCTCAGGTTTGGTATTAGAAGTATTGAGATATCATATCTCATGCTATAGGAAGGGTCTCAGGACTGGAATGGGAAGGAGTTGGATATCACATCTCATGCTAAAGGAAGGGTCTCAGGTTTGGTAGAAGCATTGAGATATCACATCTCATGCTACAGGAAGGGTCTCAGGATTGGAATGGGAAGGACTTAGATATCACATATGCTATAGGGAGGGTCTCAGTTTTGATATTAGAAGCTTTGAGATATCACATCTCATGCTATCGGAAGTGTCTCAGGATTGGAATGGGAAGGAGCTGGATATCACATCTCATGCTAAAGGAAGGGTCTCAGGTTTGGAACGGGAAGGAGTTGGATATCACATCTCATGTTATAGGAAGGGTCTCAGGTGTGGTATAAGCATTCAGATATCACAACTCTGCTATCGGAAGTGTCTCAGGATTGGAATGGGAAGGAGTTGGATATCCCATCTCATGCTATAGATAGGCTCTCAGGTTTGGAAAGGGAAGGAGTTGGATATCACATCTCATGCTATAGGAAGGGTCTCAGGATTGGAATGGGAAGTAGTTGGATATCAAATCTCATGCTATAGGAAGGGTCTCAGATTTGGTATAAGCATTGAGATATCACATCTCATGCTATAGGACGGGTCTCAGGATTGGAATGGAAGGAGTTGGATATCACATCTCATGCTATAGGAAGGGTCTCAGGATTGGAATGGGAAGTAGTTGGATATCACATCTCATGCTATAGGAAGGGTCTCAGGTTTGGTATTAGAAGCATTGATATATATCACATCTCATGCTATCGGAAGGGTCTCAGGATTGGAATGGGAAGGACTTGGATATCACATCTCATGCTATAGATAGGCTCTCAAGTTTGGAAAGGGAAGGAGTTGGATATCACATCTCATGCTATAGGAAGGGTCTCAGGATTGGAATGGGAAGTAGTTGGATATCACATCTCATGCTATAGGAAGGGTCTCAGGTTTGGTATAAGCATTGAGATATCACATCTCATGCTATAGGACGGGTCTCAGGATTGGAATGGAAGGAGTTGGATATCACATCTCATTTTATAGGAAGGATCTCAGGTTTGGTATTAGAAGCATTGAGACATCACATCTCATGCTATAGGAAGGGTCTCAGGATTGGAATGGGAATGAGTTGTATATGACATCTCATGCCATAGGAAGGGTCTCAGGTTTGGTATAAGCATTGAGATATCACATCTCATGCTATAGGAAGGGTCTCAGGATTGGAATGGGAAGGACTTGGATATAACATCTCATGCTATATGCAGGGTCTCAGGTTTGGAAAGGGAAGGAGTTGGATATCACATTTCATGTTAGAGGTAGGATCTCAGGTTTGGTATTAGAGGCATTGAGATATCACATCTCATGCTATAGGAAGGGTCTCAGGATTGGAATGGGAAGGAGTTGGATATCACATCTCATGCTAAAGGGAGGGTCTCAGCTTTGGAAGGGGAAGGACTTGGATATCACATCTCATGTTATAGGAAGGATCTCAGGTTTGGTATTAGAAGCATTGAGATATCACATCTCATGCTATCGGAAGTATCTCAGGTTTGGTATTAGAGGCATTGAGATATCACATCTCATGCTATCGGAAGGGTCTCAGGATTGGAATGGGAAGGAGTTGGATATCACATCTCATGCTATAGGAAGGGTCTCAGGTTTGGAACGGGAAGGAGTTGGATATCCCATCTCATTTTATAGGAAGAGTCTCAGGTTTGGTATAAGCATTGAGATATCACATCTCTGCAATCGGAAGTGTCTCAGGATTGGGATGGGAAGGAGTTGGATATCACATCTCATGCTATAGGAAGGGTCTCAGGTTTGGAACGGAAGGAGTTGGATATCCCATCTCATGCTATAGGACGGGTCTCAGGTTTGGTATTAGAAGCATTGAGATATCACATTGCATGCTGTAGGAAGGGTCTCAGGATTGGAATGGGAAGGAATTGGATATTACATTCTTGCTATAGGAAGGGTCTCATGTTTGGAATGGGAAGGAGTTGGATATCACATATGCTATAGGAAGGGTCTCAGGTTTGGAACGGGAAGGAGTTGGATATCACATCTCATGCTATAGGAAGGGTCTCAGGTTTGGTATAAGCATTGAGATATCACATCTCTGCTATCGGAAGTGTCTCAGGATTGGAATGGGAAGGAGTTTGATATCACATCTCATGCCATGTATGGGTCTCAGGTTTTGTAGAAGCATTGGGATATCACATCTCATGCTATCGGAAGGGTATCAGGATTGGATTTGGAAGGAGTTGGATATCCCATCTCATGCTATAGGAAGGGTCTCAGGTTGGAATGGGAAGGAGTTGGATATCACATCTGATGTTATAGGAAGGGTCTCAGGATTGGAATGGGAAGGACTTGGATATCACATCTCATGCTATAGGAAGGCTCTCAGGTTTGGAAGGGGCAGGAGTTGGATATCACATTTCATGTTAGAGGTAGGATCTCAGGTTTGGTAAAGAGGCATTGAGATATCACATCTCATGCTATAGGAAGGGTCTCAGGATTGGAATGGGAAGGAGTTGGATATCACATCTCATGTTATAGGATAGATCTCAGGTTTGGTATTAGAAGCATTGAGACATCACATCTCATGTTATAGGAAGTGTCTCAGGATTGGAATGGGAAGGACTTGGATATCACATCTCATGCTATAGGAAGGGTCTCAGGTTTGGAACGGGAAGGAGTAGGATATCCCATCTCATGTTATAGGAAGAGTCTCAGGTTTGGTATAAGCATTGAGATATCACATCTCTGCAATCGGAAGTGTCTCAGGATTGGGATGGGAAGGAGTTGGATATCACATCTCATGCTATAGGAAGGGTCTCAGGTTTGGTATAAGCATTGAGATATCACATCTCATGCTATAGGAAGGGTCTCAGGATTGGAATGGGAAGGAGTTGTATATGACATTTCATGCCGTAGGAAGGGTCTCAGGTTTGGTATAAGCTTTGAGATATCACATCTCTGCTATCGGAAGGGTCTCATGCTTGGAATGGGAAGGAGTTGGATATCCCATCTCATGTTATAGGAAGAGTCTCAGGTTTGGTATTAGAAGCATTGAGATATCACATCTCATGCTATAGGAAGTGTCTCAGGATTGGAATGGGAAGGACTTGGATATCACATCTCATGCTATAGGGAGGGTCTCAAGTTTGATATTAGAAGCATTGAGATATCACATCTCATGCTATAGGAAGGGTCTCAGGATTGGAATGGGAAGGAGTTGGATATCACATCTCATGCTATAGGAAGGGTCTCAGGTTTGGTATAAGCAGTGAGATATCACATCTCATGCTATAGGAAGGGTCTCAGGATTGGAATGGGAAGGAGTTAGATATCACATCTCATGTTATAGGAAGGATCTCAGGTTTGGTATAAGCATTGAGATATCACATCTCTGCTATCGGAAGGGTCTCAGGATTGGAATGGGAAGGAGTTGGATATTCCCATCTCATGTTATAGGAAGGGTCTCAGGATTGGAATGGGAAGGAGTTGGATATCACATCTCATGCTATAGGAAGGGTCTCAGGTTTGGAACGGGAAGGATTTGGATATCACATCTCATGTTATAGGAAGAGTCTCAGGTTTGGTATAAGAATTGAGATATCACATCTCTGCTATCGGAGGTGTCTCAGGATTGGGATGGGAAGGAATTGGATATCACATCTCATGCTATAGGAAGGGTATCAGGTTTGGAACGGGAAGGAGTTGGATATCCCATCTCATGTTATAGGACGGGTCTCAGGTTTGATATTAGAAGCATTGAGATATCACATCGCATGCTGTAGGAAGGGTCTCAGGTTTGGAATGGGAAGGATTTGGATATCACATTTCATGTCATAGGAAGGATCTCAGGTTTGGTATTAGAAGCATTGATATATCACATCTCATGCTATAGGAATGGTCTCAGGATTGGAATGGGTAGGAGTTGGATATTACATTCTTGCTATAAGAAGAGTCTCATGTTTGGAATGGGAAGGAGTTGGATATCACATATGCTATAGGAAGTGTCTCAGGTTTGGAACGGGAATGAGTTGGATATCACATCTCATGTTATAGGAAGGGTCTCAGGTTTGGTATAAGCATTGAGATATCACATCTCTGCTATTGGAAGTGGCTCAGGATTGGAATGGGAAGGAGTTGGATATCCCATCTCATGTTATAGGACGGGTCTCTGGTTTGGTATAAGCATTGAGATATCACATCTCATGCTATAGGAAGGGTCTCAGGATTGGAATGGGAAGGATTTGGATATCACATCTCATGCTATAGGAAGGGTCTCAGGTTTGGTATACACATGGAGATATCACTTCTCATGCTATAGGAAGGGCCTAAGGATTGGAATGGGAACAAATTGGATATCACATCTCATGCTATAGGAAGGGTCTCAGGTTTGGTATAAGCATGGAGATATCACTTCTCATGCTATAGGAAGGGTCTCAGGATTGGAATGGGAAGGAGTTGGATATCACATCTCATGTTATAGGAAGGATCTCAGGTTTGGTATTAGAAGCATTGAGATATCACATCTCATGCTATCGGAAGGGTCTCAGGATTGGAATGGGAAGGAGTTGGATATCTCATCTCATGCTATAGGAAGGGTCTCAGGTTTGGAAAGGGAATGAGTTGGATATCACATCTCATGTTATAGGAAGGGTCTCAGGTTTGGTATAAGCATTGAGATATCACATCTCTGCTATCGGAAGTGGCTCAGGATTGGAATGTGAAGGAGTTGGATATCCCATCTCATGTTATAGGACGGGTCTCTGGTTTGGTATAAGCATTGAGATATCACATCTCATGCTATAGGAAGAGTCTCAGGATTGGAATGGGAAGGATTTGGATATCACATCTCATGCTATAGGAAGGGTCTCAGGTTTGGTATACGCATGGAGATATCACTTCTCATGCTATAGGAAGGGTCTCAGGATTGGAATGGGAAGGAGTTGGATATCACATCTCATGTTATAGGAAGGATCTCAGGTTTGGTATTAGAAGCATTGAGATATCACATCTCATGCTATCAGAAGGGTCTAAGGATTGGAATGGGAAGGAGCTGGATATCACATCTCATGCTAAAGGAAGGGTCTCAGGTTTGGAACGGGAAGGAGTTGGATATCACATCTCATGTTATAGGAAGGGTCTCAGGTGTGGTATAAGCATTCAGATATCACATCTCTGCTATCGGAAGTGTCTCAGGATTGGAATGGGAAGGAGTTGGATATCCCATCTCATGCTATAGATAGGCTCTCAGGTCTGGAAGGAGAAGGAGTTGGATATCACATCTCATGCTATAAGAAGGGTCTCGGGATTGGAATGGGAAGTAGTTGGATATCACATCTCATGCTATAGGAAGGGTCTCAGGTTTGGTATAAGCATTGAGATATCACATCTCATGCTATAGGACAGGTCTCAGGATTGGAATGGAAGGAGTTGGATATCACATCTCATGCTATAGGAAGGGTCTCAGGATTGGAATGGGAAGTAGTTGGATATCACATCTCATGCTATAGGAAGGGTCTCAGGTTTGGTATTAGAAGCATTGAGATATCACATCTCATGCTATAGGAAGGGTCTCAGGATTGGAATGGGAAGGACTTGGATATCACATCTCATGCTATAGATAGGCTCTCAGGTTTGGAAAGGGAAGGAGTTGGATATCACATCTCATACTATAGTTAGGGTCTCAGGATTGGAATGGGAAGTAGTTGGATATCACATCTCATGCTATAGGAAGGGTCTCAGGATTGGAATGGGAAGTAGTTGGATATCACATCTCATGCTATAGGAAGGGTCTCAGGTTTGGTATAAGCATTGAGATATCACATCTCATGCTATAGGACAGGTCTCAGGATTGGAATGGAAGGAGTTGGATATCACATCTCATGCTATAGGAAGGGTCTCAGGATTGGAATGGGAAGTAGTTGGATATCACATCTCATGCTATAGGAAGGGTCTCAGGTTTGGTATTAGAAGCATTGAGATATCACATCTCATGCTATAGGAAGGGTCTCAGGATTGGAATGGGAAGGACTTGGATATCACATCTCATGCTATAGATAGGCTCTCAGGTTTGGAAAGGGAAGGAGTTGGATATCACATCTCATACTATAGGAAGGGTCTCAGGATTGGAATGGGAAGTAGTTGGATATCACATCTCATGCTATAGGAAGGGTGTCAGGTTTGGTATAAGCATTGAGATATCACATCTCATGCTATAGGACGGGTCTCAGGATTGGAATGGGAAGGAGTTGTATATGGCATCTCATGCCGTAGGAAGGGTCTCAGGTTTGGTATAAGCATTGAGATATCACTTCTCATGCTATAGGAAGTGTCTCAGGATTGGAATGGGAAGGAGTTGGATATCACATCTCATGTTATAGGAAGGATCTCAGGTTTGGTATTAGAAGCATTGAGACATCACATCTCATGCTATAGGAAGGGTCTCAGGATTGGAATGGGAAGGAGTTGGATATCACATCTCATGCTAAAGGGAGGGTCTCAGGTTTGGAAGGGGAAGGATTTGGATATTACATCTCGTGTTAAAGGAATGATCTCAGGTTTGGTATTAGAAGCATTGAGATATCACATCTCATGCTATCTGAAGGATCTCAGGTTTGGTGTTAGAAGCATTGAGATATCATATCTCATGCTATAGGAAGGGTCTCAGGATTGGAATGGGAAGGAGTTGGATATCACATCTCATGCTATAGGAAGGGTCTCAGGATTGGAATGGGAAGGAGTTGGATATCACATCTCATGTTATAGGAAGGATATCAGGTTTGGTATTAGAAGCATTGAGATATCACATCTCATGCTATCGGAAGGGTCTCAGGATTGGAATGGGAAGGAGTTGGATATCTCATCTCATGCTATAGGAAGGGTCTCAGGTTTGGAACGGGAAGGAGTTGGATATCACATCTCATGTTATAGGAAGAGTCTCAGGTTTGGTATAAGCATTGAGATATCACATCTCTGCTATCGGAGGTGTCTCAGGATTAGGATGGGAAGGAATTGGATATCACATCTCATGCTATAGGAAGAGTATCAGGTTTGGAACGGGAAGGAGTTGGATATCCCATCTCATGTTATAGGACGGGTCTCAGGTTTGATATTAGAAGCATTGAGATATCACATCGCATGCTGTAGGAAGGGTCTCAGGTTTGGAATGGGAAGGATTTGGATATCACATTTCATGTCATAGGAAGGATCTCAGGTTTGGTATTAGAAGCATTGTTATATCACATCTCATGCTATAGGAATGGTCTCAGGATTGGAATGGGTAGGAGTTGGATATTACATTCTTGCTATAGGAAGGGTCTCATGTTTGGAATGGGAAGGAGTTGGATATCACATATGCTATAGGAAGTGTGTCAGGTTTGGAATGGGAATGAGTTGGATATCACATCTCATGTTATAGGAAGGGTCTCAGGTTTGGTATAAGCATTGAGATATCACATCTCTGCTATCGGAAGTGGCTCAGGATTGGAATGGGAAGGAGTTGGATATCCCATCTCATGTTATAGGTCGGGTCTCTGGTTTGGTATAAGCATTGAGATATCACATCTCATGCTATAGGAAGAGTCTCAGGATTGGAATGGGAAGGATTTGGATATCACATCTCATGCTATAGGAAGGGTCTCAGGTTTGGTATACGCATGGAGATATCACTTCTCATGCTATAGGAAGGGTCTCAGGATTGGAATGGGAAGGAGTTGGATATCACATCTCATGTTATAGGAAGGATCTCAGGTTTGGTATTAGAAGCATTGAGATATCACATCTCATGCTATCAGAAGGGTCTCAGTATTGGAATGGGAAGGAGCTGGATATCACATCTCATGCTAAAGGAAGGGTCTCAGGTTTGGAACGGGAAGGAGTTGGATATCACATCTCATGTTATAGGAAGGGTCTCAGGTGTGGTATAAGCATTCAGATATCACACCTCTGCTATCGGAAGTGTCTCAGGATTGGAATGGGAAGGAGTTGGATATCCCATCTCATGCTATAGATAGGCTCTCAGGTTTGGAAAGGGAAGGAGTTGGATATCACATCTCATGCTATAGGAAGGGTCTCAGGATTGGAATGGGAAGTAGTTGGATATCACATCTCATGCTATAGGAAGGGTCTCAGGTTTGGTATAAGCATTGAGATATCACATCTCATGCTATAGGACAGGTCTCAGGATTGGAATGGAAGGAGTTGGATATCACATCTCATGCTATATGAAGGGTCTCAGGTTTGGTATTAGAAGCATTGAGATATCACATCTCATGCTATAGGAAGGGTCTCAGGTTTGGTATAAGCATTGAGATATCACATCTCATGCTATAGGAAGGGTCTCAGGATTGGAATGGGAAGTAGTTGGATATCACATCTCATGCTATAGGAAGGGTCTCAGGTTTGGTATTAGAAGCATTGAGATATCACATCTCATGCTATAGGAAGGGTCTCAGGATTGGAATGGGAAGGACTTGGATATCACATCTCATGCTATAGATAGGCTCTCAGGTTTGGAAAGGGAAGGAGTTGGATATCACATCTCATACTATAGGAAGGGTCTCAGGATTGGAATGGGAAGTAGTTGGATATCACATCTCATGCTATAGGAAGGGTGTCAGGTTTGGTATAAGCATTGAGATATCACATCTCATGCTATAGGACGGGTCTCAGGATTGGAATGGGAAGGAGTTGTATATGGCATCTCATGCCGTAGGAAGGGTCTCAGGTTTGGTATAAGCATTGAGATATCACTTCTCATGCTATAGGAAGTGTCTCAGGATTGGAATGGGAAGGAGTTGGATATCACATCTCATGTTATAGGAAGGATCTCAGGTTTGGTATTAGAAGCATTGAGACATCACATCTCATGCTATAGGAAGGGTCTCAGGATTGGAATGGGAAGGAGTTGGATATCACATCTCATGCTAAAGGGAGGGTCTCAGGTTTGGAAGGGGAAGGATTTGGATATTACATCTCGTGTTAAAGGAATGATCTCAGGTTTGGCATTAGAAGCATTGAGATATCACATCTCATGCTATCTGAAGGATCTCAGGTTTGGTGTTAGAAGCATTGAGATATCATATCTCATGCTATAGGAAGGGTCTCAGGATTGGAATGGGAAGGAGTTGTATATGACATCTCATGCCACAGGAAGGGTCTCAGGTTTGGTATAAGCATTGAGATATCACATCTCTGCTATCGGAAGGGTCTCAGGATTGGAATGGAAAGGAGTTGGATATCCCATCTTATGTTATAGGAAGGGTCTCAGGTTTGGTATTAGAAGCATTGAGATATCACATCTCATGCTATAGGAAGGGTCTCAGGATTGGAATGGGAAGGACTTGGATATCACATCTCATGCTAAAGGGAGGGTCTCAGGTTTGGAAGGGGAAGGATTTGGATATCACATCTCATGTTATTGGAAGGATCTCAGGTTTGGTATTAGAAGTATTGAGATATCATATCTCATGCTATAGGAAGGGTCTCAGGACTGGAATTGGAAGGAGTTGGATATCACATCTCATGCTAAAGGAAGGGTCTCAGGTTTGGTATAAGCATTGAGATATCACATCTCTGCTATTGGAAGTGTCTCAGGATTGGAATGGGAAGGAGTTGGATATCCCATCTCATGTTATAGGACGGGTCTCTGGTTTGGTATAAGCATGAGATATCACATCTCATGCTATAGGAAGGGTCTCAGGATTGGAATGGGAAGGATTTGGATATCACATCTCATGCTATAGGAAGGGTCTCAGGTTTGGTATACACATGGAGATATCACTTCTCATGCTATAGGAAGGGTCTCAGGATTGGAATGGGAAGAAATTGGATATCACATCTCATGCTATAGGAAGGGTCTCAGGTTTGGTATAAGCATGGAGATATCACTTCTCATGCTATAGGAAGGGTCTCAGGATTAGAATGGGAAGGAGTTGGATATCACATCTCATGTTATAGGAAGGATCTCAGGTTTGGTATTAGAAGCATTGAGATATCACATCTCATGCTATAGGAAGGGTCTCAGGTTTGGAACGGGAAGGAGTTGGATATCACATCTCATGTTATAGGAAGAGTCTCAGGTTTGGTATAAGCATTGAGATATCACATCTCTGCTATCGGAGGTGTCTCAGGATTGGGATGGGAAGGAATTGGATATCACATCTCATGCTATAGGAAGAGTATCAGGTTTGGAACGGGAAGGAGTTGGATATCCCATCTCATGTTATAGGACGGGTCTCAGGTTTGATATTAGAAGCATTGAGATATCACATCGCATGCTGTAGGAAGGGTCTCAGGTTTGGAATGGGAAGGATTTGGATATCACATTTCATGTCATAGGAAGGGTCTCAGGTTTGGTATTAGAAGCATTGATATATCACATCTCATGCTATAGGAATGGTCTCAGGATTGGAATGGGTAGGAGTTGGATATTACATTCTTGATATAGGAAGGGTCTCATGTTTGGAATGGGAAGGAGTTGGATATCACATATGCTATAGGAAGTGTGTCAGGTTTGGAATGGGAATGAGTTGGATATCACATCTCATGTTATAGGAAGGGTCTCAGGTTTGGTATAAGCATTGAGATATCACATCTCTGCTATCGGAAGTGGCTCAGGATTGGAATGGGAAGGAGTTGGATATCCCATCTCATGTTATAGGACGGGTCTCTGGTTTGGTATAAGCATTGAGATATCACATCTCATGCTATAGGAAGAGTCTCAGGATTGGAATGGGAAGGATTTGGATATCACATCTCATGCTATAGGAAGGGTCTCAGGTTTGGTATACTCATGGAGATATCACTTCTCATGCTGTAGGAAGGGTCTCAGGATTGGAATGGGAAGGAGTTGGATATCACATCTCATGTTATAGGAAGGATCTCAGGTTTGGTATTAGAAGCATTGAGATATCACATCTCATGCTATCAGAAGGGTCTCAGGATTGGAATGGGAAGGAGTTGGATATCACATCTCATGCTAAAGGGAGGGTCTCAGGTTTGGAAGGGGAAGGATTTGGATATCACATCTCATGTTATCGGAAGGATCTCAGGTTTGGTATTAGAAGTATTGAGATATCATATCTCATGCTATAGGAAGGGTCTCAGGACTGGAATGGGAAGCAGTTGGATATCACATCTCATGCTAAAGGAAGGGTCTCAGGTTTGGTAGAAGCATTGAGATATCACATCTCATGCTACAGGAAGGGTCTCAGGATTGGAATGGGAAGGACTTAGATATCATATATCATGCTATAGGGAGGGTCTCAGTTTTGATATTAAGTGCTTTGAGATATCACATTTCATGCTATCGGAAGTGTCTCAGGATTGGAATGGGAAGGAGCTGGATATCACATCTCATGCTAAAGGAAGGGTCTCAGGTTTGGAACGGGAAGGAGTTGGATATCACATCTCATGTTATAGGAAGGGTCTCAGGTGTGGTATAAGCATTCAGATATCACATCTCTGCTATCGGAAGTGTCTCAGGATTGGAATGGGAAGGAGTTGGATATCCCATCTCATGCTATAGATAGGCTCTCAGGTTTGGAAAGGGAAGGAGTTGGATATCACATCTCATGCTATAGGAAGGGTCTCAGGATTGGAATGGGAAGTAGTTGGATATCACATCTCATGCTATAGGAAGGGTCTCAGGTTTGGTATAAGCATTGAGATATCACATCTCATGCTATAGGACAGGTCTCAGGATTGGAATGGAAGGAGTTGGATATCACATCTCATGCTATAGGAAGGGTCTCAGGATTGGAATTAGAAGCATTGAGATATCACATCTCATGCTATAGGAAGGGTCTCAGGATTGGAATGGGAAGGACTTGGATATCACATCTCATGCTATAGATAGGCTCTCAGGTTTGGAAAGGGAAGGAGTTGGATATCACATCTCATACTATAGGAAGGGTCTCAGGATTGGAATGGGAAGTAGTTGGATATCACATCTCATGCTATAGGAAGGGTGTCAGGTTTGGTATAAGCATTGAGATATCACATCTCATGCTATAGGACGGGTCTCAGGATTGGAATGGGAAGGAGTTGTATATGACATCTCATGCCGTAGGAAGGGTCTCAGGTTTGGTATAAGCATTGAGATATCACTTCTCATGCTATAGGAAGTGTCTCAGGATTGGAATGGGAAGGAGTTGGATATCACATCTCATGTTATAGGAAGGATCTCAGGTTTGGTATTAGAAGCATTGAGACATCACATCTCATGCTATAGGAAGGGTCTCAGGATTGGAATGGGAAAGAGTTGGATATCACATCTCATGCTAAAGGGAGGGTCTCAGGTTTGGAAGGGGAAGGATTTGGATATTACATCTCGTGTTATAGGAATGATCTCAGGTTTGGTATTAGAAGCATTGAGATATCACATCTCATGCTATCGGAAGGATCTCAGGTTTGGTGTTAGAAGCATTGCGATATCATATCTCATGCTATAGGAAGGGTCTCAGGATTGGAATGGGAAGGAGTTGGATATCACATCTCATGCTATAGGAAGGGTCTCAGGATTGGAATGGGAAGGAGTTGTATATGACATCTCATGCCACAGGAAGGGTCTCAGGTTTGGTATAAGCATTGAGATATCACATCTCATGCTATAGGAATGGTCTCAGGATTGGAATGGGTAGGAGTTGGATATCACATCTCATGTTATAGGAAGGATCTCAGGTTTGGTATTAGAAACATTGAGATATCACATCTCATGCTATCAGAAGGGTCTCAGGATTGGAATGGGAAGGAGTTGGATATCACATCTCATGCTAAAGGGAGAGTCTCAGGTTTGGAAGGGGAAGCATTTGGATATCACATCTCATGTTATCGGAAGGATCTCAGGTTTGGTATTAGCTGTATTGAGATATCATATCTCATGCTATAGGAAGGGTCTCAGGACTGGAATGGGAAGGAGTTGGATATCACATCTCATGCTAAAGGAAGGGTCTCAGGTTTGGTAGAAGCATTGAGATATCACATCTCATGCTATAGGAAGGGTCTCAGGATTGGAATGGGAAGGACTTAGATATCACATATCATGCTATAGGGAGGGTCTCCGTTTTGATATTAGAAGCATTGAGATATCACATCTCATGCTATCGGAAGTGTCTCAGGATTGGAATGGGAAGGAGCTGGATATCACATCTCATGCTAAAGGAAGGGTCTCAGGTTTGGAACGGGAAGGAGTTGGATATCACATCTCATGTTATAGGAAGGGTCTCAGGTTTGGTATAAGCATTGAGATATGACATCTCTTCTATCGGAAGTGTCTCAGGAGTGGAATGGGAAGGAGTTGGATATCCCATCTCATGTTATAGGACACGTCTCAGGTTTGTTATTAGAATCATTGAGATATCATATTGCATGCTGTAGGAAGGGTCTAAGGATTGGAATGGGAAGGACTTGGATATCACATCTCATGCTATAGATAGGCTCTCAGGTTTGGAACGGGAAGGAGTTGGATATCACATTTCATGTTAGAGGAAGGATCTCAGGTTTGGTATTAGAAGCATTGAGATATCACATCTCATGCTATAGGAAGGGTCTCAGGATTGGAATGGGAAGGACTTGGATATCACATCTCATGCTATAGATAGGCTCTCAGGTTTGGAAAGGGAAGGAGTTGGATATCACATCTCATGGTATAGGAAGGGTCTCAGGATTGGAATGGGAAGTAGTTGGATATCACATCTCATGCTATAGGAAGGGTCTCAGGTTTGGTATAAGCATTGAGATATCACATCTCATGCTATAGCACGTTTCTCAGGATTGGAATGGAAGGAGTTGGATATCACATCTCATGTTATAGGAAGGATCTCAGGTTTGGTATTAGAAGCATTGAGACATCACATCTCATGCTATAGGAAGGGTCTCAGGATTGGAATGGGAAGGAGTTGGATATCACATCTCATGCTATAGGAAGGGTCTCAGGTTTGGTATAAGCATTGAGATATCACATCTCATGCTATAGGAAGGGTCTCAGGATTGGAATGGGAAGGAGTTGGATATCACATCTCATGCTAAAGGGAGGGTCTCAGGTTTGGAAGGGGTAGGATTTGGATATCACATCTCATGTTATAGGAAGGATCACTGGTTTGGTATTAGAAGCATTGAGATATCACTTCTCATGCTATCGGAAGGGTCTCAGGATTGGAATGGGAAGGAGTTGGATATCACATCTCATGCTATAGGAAGGGTCTCAGGTTTGGAACGGGAAGGAGTTGGATATCCCATCTCATGTTATAGGACGGGTCTCAGGTTTGGTATTAGAAGCATTGAGATATCACATCGCATGCTGTAGGAAGGATCTCAGGTTTGGAATGGGAAGGAATTGGATATCACATCTCATGTCATAGGAAGTATCTCAGGTTTGGTATTAGAAGCATTGAGATATCACATCTCATGCTATAGGAATGGTCTCAGGATTGGAATGGGTAGGAGTTGGATATTACATTCTTGCTATAGGAAGGGTCTCATGTTTGGAATGGGAAGGAGTTGGATATCACATATGCTATAGGAAGGGTCTCAGGTTTGGAACGGGAAGGTGTTGGATATCCCATCTCATGTTATAGGACGGGTCTCTGGTTTGGTATTAGAATCATTGAGATATCACATCGCATGCTGTAGGAAGCGTCTAAGGATTGGAATGGGATGGACTTGGATATCACATCTCATGCTATAGGTAGGCTCTCAGGTTTGGTATAAGCATTGAGATATCACATCTCATGCTATAGGAAGGGTCTCAGGATTGGAATGGGAAGGATTTGGATATCACATCTCATGCTATAGGAAGGGTCTCAGGTTTGGTATAAGCATGGAGATATCACTTCTCATGCTATAGGAAGTGTCTCAGGATTGGAATGGGAAGGAGTTGGATATCACATCTCATGTTATAGGAAGGAACTCAGGTTTGGTATTAGAAGCATTGAGACATCACATCTCATGCTATAGGAAGGGTCTCAGGATTGGTATAAGCATTGAGATATCACATCTCTGCTATCGGAAGGGTCTCAGGATTGGAATGGGAAGGAGTTGGATATCCCATCTCGTTATAGGAGGGGTCTCAGGTTTGGCATTAGAAGCATTGAGATATCACATCTCATGGTATAGGACGTGTCTCAGAATTGGAATGGGAAGGAGTTGGATATCACATCTCAAGCTATAGGAAGGGTCTCAGGATTGAAATGGGAAGGACTTGGATATCACATCTCATGTTATAGGAAGGGTCTCAGGTTTGGTATTAGAAGCATTGAGATATCACATCTCATGCTATAGGAAGGGTCTCAGGATTGGAATGGGAAGGACTTGGATATCACATCTCATGTTATAGGAAGGGTCTCAGGTTTGGTATTAGAAGCATTGAGATATCACATCTCATGCTATAGGAAGGGTCTCAGAATTGGAATGGGAAGGAGTTGGATATCACATCTCAAGCTATAGGAAGGGTCTCAGGATTGGAATGGGAAGGAGTTTGATATCACATCTCATGCCATGTATGGGTCTCAGGTTTTGTAGAAGCATTGGGATATCACATCTCATGCTATCGGAAGGGTATCAGGATTGGATTTGGAAGGAGTTGGATATCCCATCTCATGCTATAAGAAGGGTCTCAGGTTGGAATGGGAAGGAGTTGGATATCACTTCTCATGTTTTAGGAAGGGTCTCAGGATTGGAATGGGAAGGACTTGGATATCACATCTCATGCTATAGGAAGGCTCTCAGGTTTGGAAGGGGAAGGAGTTGGATATCACATTTCATGTTAGAGGTAGGATCTCAGGTTTGGTATTAGAGGCATTGAGATATCACATCTCATGCTATCAGAAGGATCTCAGGATTGGAATGGGAAGGAGTTGGATATCACATCTCATACTAAAGGGAGGGTCTCAGGTTTGGAAGGGGAAGGATTTGGATATTACATCTCATGTTATGGGAAGGATCTCAGGTTTGGTATTAGAAGCTTTGAGATATCACATCTCATGCTATTGGGAGGATCTCAGGTTTGGTATTAGAGGCATTGAGATATCACATCTCATGCTATCAGAAGGGTCTCAGGATTGGAATGGGAAGGAGTCGGATATCACATCTCATGCTAAAGGGAGGGTCTCAGGTTTGGTATTAGAAGCATTGAGATATCACATCTCATGTTATAGGAAGGATCTCAGGTTTGGTATTCGAAACATTGAGATATCACATCTCATGCTATCAGAAGGGTCTCAGGATTGGAATGGGAAGGAGTTGGATATCACATCTCATGCTAAAGGGAGAGTCTCAGGTTTGGAAGGGGAAGGATTTGGATATCACATCTCATGTTATCGGAAGGATCTCAGGTTTGGTATTAGAAGTATTGAGATATCATATCTCATGCTATAGGAAGGGTCTCAGGACTGGAATGGGAAGGAGTTGGATATCACATCTCATGCTAAAGGAAGGGTCTCAGGTTTGGTAGAAGCATTGAGATATCACATCTCATGCTATAGGAAGGGTCTCAGGATTGGAATGGGAAGGACTTAGATATCACATATCATGCTATAGAGAGGGTCTCAGTTTTGATATTAGAAGCATTGAGATATCACATCTCATGCTATCGGAAGTGTCTCAGGATTGGAATGGGAAGGAGCTGGATATCACATCTCATGCTAAAGGAAGGGTCTCAGGTTTGAAACGGGAAGGAGTTGGATATCACATCTCATGTTATAGGAAGGGTCTCAGGTTTGGTATAAGCATTGAGATATCACATCTCATGCTATAGGAAGGGTCTCAGGATTGGAATGGGAAGGAGTTGGATATCACATCTCATGCTATAGGAAGGGTTTCAGGTTTGGTATAAGCATTGAGATATCACATCTCATGCTATAGGAAGGGTCTCAGGATTGGAATGGGAAGGAGTTGGATATCACATCTCATGCTATAGGAAGGGTCTCAGGTTTGGAACGGGAAGGAGTTGGATATCCCATCTCATTTTATAGGAAGAGTCTCAGGTTTGGTATAAGCATTGAGATATCACATTGCATGCTGTAGGAAGGGTCTCAGGATTGGGATGGGAAGGAGTTGGATATCACATCTCATGCTATAGGAAGGGTCTCAGATTTGGAACGGGAAGGAGTTGGATATCCCATCTCATGTTATAGGACGGGTCTCAGGTTTGGTATTAGAAGCATTGAGATATCACATTGCATGCTGTAGGAAGGGTCTCAGGATTGGAATGGGAAGGAATTGGATATTACATTCTTGCTATAGGAAAGGTCTCATGTTTGGAATGGGAAGGAGTTGGATATCACATATGCTATAGGAAGGGTCTCAGGTTTGGAACGGGAAGGAGTTGGATATCACATCTCATGCTATAGGAAGGGTCTCAGGTTTGGTATAAGCATTGAGATATCACATCTCTGCTATCGGAAGTGTCTCAGGATTGGAATGGGAAGGAGTTGGATATCCCATCTCATGTTATAGGATGGGTCTCAGGTTTGTTATTAGAATCATTGAGATATCATATTGCATGCTGTAGGAAGGGTCTAAGGATTGGAATGGGAAGGACTTGGATATCACATCTCATGCTATAGGTAGGCTCTCAGGTTTGGAAAGGGAAGGAGTTGGATATCACATTTCATGTTAGAGGAAGGATCTCAGGTTTGGTATTAGAGGCATTGAGATATCACATCTCATGCTATAGGAAGGCTCTCAGGTTTGGAACGGGAAGGAGTTGGATATCACATCTCATGTTATAGGAAGGGTCTCAGGTGTGGTATAAGCATTCAGATATCACATCTCTGCTATCGGAAGTGTCTCAGGATTGGAATGGGAAGGAGTTGGATATCCCATCTCATGCTATAGATAGGCTCTCAGGTTTGGAAAGGGAAGGAGTTGGATATCACATCTCATGCTATAGGAAGGGTCTCAGGATTGGAATGGGAAGTAGTTGGATATCACATCTCATGCTATAGGAAGGGTCTCAGGTTTGGTATAAGCATTGAGATATCACATCTCATGCTATAGGACAGGTCTCAGGATTGGAATGGAAGGAGTTGGATATCACATATCATGCTATAGGAAGGGTCTCAGGATTGGAATTAGAAGCATTGAGATATCACATCTCATGCTATAGGAAGGGTCTCAGGATTGGAATGGGAAGGACTTGGATATCACATCTCATGCTATAGATAGGCTCTCAGGTTTGGAAAGGGAAGGAGTTGGATATCACATCTCATACTATAGGAAGGGTCTCAGGATTGGAATGGGAAGTAGTTGGATATCACATCTCATGCTATAGGAAGGGTGTCATGTTTGGTATAAGCATTGAGATATCACATCTCATGCTATAGGACGGGTCTCAGGATTGGAATGGGAAGGAGTTGTATATGACATCTCATGCCGTAGGAAGGGTCTCAGGTTTGGTATAAGCATTGAGATATCACTTCTCATGCTATAGGAAGTGTCTCAGGATTGGAATGGGAAGGAGTTGGATATCACATCTCATGTTATAGGAAGGATCTCAGGTTTGGTATTAGAAGCATTGAGACATCACATCTCATGCTATAGGAAGGGTCTCAGGATTGGAATGGGAAGGAGTTGGATATCACATCTCATGCTAAAGGGAGGGTCTCAGGTTTGGAAGGGGAAGGATTTGGATATTACATCTCGTGTTATAGGAATGATCTCAGGTTTGGTATTAGAAGCATTGAGATATCACATCTCATGCTATCGGAAGGATCTCAGGTTTGGTGTTAGAAGCATTGAGATATCATATCTCATGCTATAGGAAGGGTCTCAGGATTGGAATGGGAAGGAGTTGGATATCACATCTCATGCTATAGGAAGGGTCTCAGGATTGGAATGGGAAGGAGTTGTATATGACATCTCATGCCACAGGAAGGGTCTCAGGTTTGGTATAAGCATTGAGATATCACATCTCATGCTATAGGAAGGGTCTCAGGATTGGAATGGGAAGGAGTTGGATATCACATCTCATGCTATAGGAAGGGTATCAGGTTTGGTATAAGCATTGAGATATCACATCTCATGCTATAGGAAGGGTCTCAGGATTGGAATGGGAAGGAGTTGGATATCACATCTCATGCTATAGGAAGGGTCTCAGGTTTGGAACGGGAAGGAGTTGGATATCCCATCTCATTTTATAGGAAGAGTCTCAGGTTTGGTATAAGCATTGAGATATCACATTGCATGCTGTAGGAAGGGTCTCAGGATTGGGATGGGAAGGAGTTGGATATCACATCTCATGCTATAGGAAGGGTCTCAGGTTTGGAACGGGAAGGAGTTGGATATCCCATCTCATGTTATAGGACGGGTCTCAGGTTTGGTATTAGAAGCATTGAGATATCACATTGCATGCTGTAGGAAGAGTCTCAGGATTGGAATGGGAAGGAGTTGGATATTACATTCTTGCTATAGGAAAGGTCTCATGTTTGGAATGGGAAGGAGTTGGATATCACATATGCTATAGGAAGGGTCTCAGGTTTGGAACGGGAAGGAGTTGGATATCACATCTCATGCTATAGGAAGGGTCTCAGGTTTGGTATAAGCATTGAGATATCACATCTCTGCTATCGGAAGTGTCTCAGGATTGGAATGGGAAGGAGTTGGATATCCCATCTCATGTTATAGGACGGGTCTCAGGTTTCTTATTAGAATCATTGAGATATCATATTGCATGCTGTAGGAAGGGTCTAAGGATTGGAATGGGAAGGACTTGGATATCACATCTCATGCTATAGGTAGGCTCTCAGGTTTGGAAAGGGAAGGAGTTGGATATCACATTTCATGTTAGAGGAAGGATCTCAGGTTTGGTATTAGAGGCATTGAGATATCACATCTCATGCTATAGGAAGGCTCTCAGGTTTGGAACGGGAAGGAGTTGGATATCACATCTCATGTTATAGGAAGGGTCTCAGGTGTGGTATAAGCATTCAGATATCACATCTCTGCTATCGGAAGTGTCTCAGGATTGGAATGGGAAGGAGTTGGATATCCCATCTCATGCTATAGATAGGCTCTCAGGTTTGGAAAGGGAAGGAGTTGGATATCACATCTCATGCTATAGGAAGGGTCTCAGGATTGGAATGGGAAGTAGTTGGATATCACATCTCATGCTATAGGAAGGGTCTCAGGATTGGAATGGGAAGGACTTGGATATCACATCTCATGCTATAGATAGGCTCTCAGGTTTGGAAAGGGAAGGAGTTGGATATCACATCTCATACTATAGGAAGGGTCTCAGGATTGGAATGGGAAGTAGTTGGATATCACATCTCATGCTATAGGAAGGGTGTCAGGTTTGGTATAAGCATTGAGATATCACATCTCATGCTATAGGACAGGTCTCAGGATTGGAATGGAAGGAGTTGGATATCACATCTCATGCTATAGGAAGGGTCTCAGGATTGGAATTAGAAGCATTGAGATATCACATCTCATGCTATAGGAAGGGTCTCAGGATTGGAATGGGAAGGACTTGGATATCACATCTCATGCTATAGATAGGCTCTCAGGTTTGGAAAGGGAAGGAGTTGGATATCACATCTCATACTATAGGAAGGGTCTCAGGATTGGAATGGGAAGTAGTTGGATATCACATCTCATGCTATAGGAAGGGTGTCAGGTTTGGTATAAGCATTGAGATATCACATCTCATGCTATAGGACGGGTCTCAGGATTGGAATGGGAAGGAGTTGTATATGACATCTCATGCCGTAGGAAGGGTCTCAGGTTTGGTATAAGCATTGAGATATCACTTCTCATGCTATAGGAAGTGTCTCAGGATTGGAATGGGAAGGAGTTGGATATCACATCTCATGTTATAGGAAGGATCTCAGGTTTGGTATTAGAAGCATTGAGACATCACATCTCATGCTATAGGAAGGGTCTCAGGATTGGAATGGGAAGGAGTTGGATATCACATCTCATGCTAAAGGGAGGGTCTCAGGTTTGGAAGGGGAAGGATTTGGATATTACATCTCGTGTTATAGGAATGATCTCAGGTTTGGTATTAGAAGCATTGAGATATCACATCTCATGCTATCGGAAGGATCTCAGGTTTGGTGTTAGAAGCATTGAGATATCATATCTCATGCTATAGGAAGGGTCTCAGGATTGGAATGGGAAGGAGTTGGATATCACATCTCATGCTATAGGAAGGGTCTCAGGATTGGAATGGGAAGGAGTTGTATATGACATCTCATGCCACAGGAAGGGTCTCAGGTTTGGTATAAGCATTGAGATATCACATCTCATGCTATAGGAATGGTCTCAGGATTGGAATGGGTAGGAGTTGGATATTACATTCTTGCTATAGGAAGGGTCTCATGTTTGGAATGGGAAGGAGTTGGATATCACATATGCTATAGGAAGTGTCTCAGGTTTGGAACGGGAATGAGTTGGATATCACATCTCATGTTATAGGAAGGGTCTCAGGTTTGGTATAAGCATTGAGATAGCACATCTCTGCTATCGGAAGTGGCTCAGGATTGGAATGGGAAGGATTTGGATATCACATCTCATGCTATAGGAAGGGTCTCAGGTTTGGTATACGCATGGAGTTATCACTTCTCATGCTATAGGAAGGGTCTCAGGATTGGAATGGGAAGGAGTTGAATATCACATCTCATGCTATAGGAAGGGTCTCAGGTTTGGTATAAGCATGGAGATATCACTTCTCATGCTATAGGAAGGGTCTCAGGATTGGAATGGGAAGGAGTTGGATATCACATCTCATGTTATAGGAAGGATCTCAGGTTTGGTATTAGAAACATTGAGATATCACATCTCATGCTATCAGAAGGGTCTCAGGATTGGAATGGGAAGGAGTTGGATATCACATCTCATGCTAAAGGGAGAGTCTCAGGTTTGGAAGGGGAAGCATTTGGATATCACATCTCATGTTATCGGAAGGATCTCAGGTTTGGTATTAGATGTATTGAGATATCATATCTCATGCTATAGGAAGGGTCTCAGGACTGGAATGGGAAGGAGTTGGATATCACATCTCATGCTAAAGGAAGGGTCTCAGGTTTGGTAGAAGCATTGAGATATCACATCTCATGCTATAGGAAGGGTCTCAGGATTGGAATGGGAAGGACTTAGATATCACATATCATGCTATAGGGAGGGTCTCAGTTTTGATATTAGAAGCATTGAGATATCACATCTCATGCTATCGGAAGTGTCTCAGGATTGGAATGGGAAGGAGCTGGATATCACATCTCATGCTAAAGGAAGGGTCTCAGGTTTGGAACGGGAAGGAGTTGGATATCACATCTCATGTTATAGGAAGGGTCTCAGGTTTGGTATAAGCATTGAGATATGACATCTCTGCTATCGGAAATGTCTCAGGAGTGGAATGGGAAGGAGTTGGATATCCCATCTCATGTTATAGGACGGGTCTCAGGTTTGTTATTAGAATCATTGAGATATCATATTGCATGCTGTAGGAAGGGTCTAAGGATTGGAATGGGAAGGACTTGGATATCACATCTCATGCTATAGATAGGCTCTCAGGTTTGGAACGGGAAGGAGTTGGATATCACATTTCATGTTAGAGGAAGGATCTCAGGTTTGGTATTAGAAGCATTGAGATATCACATCTCATGCTATAGGAAGGGTCTCAGTATTGGAATGGGAAGGACTTGGATATCACATCTCATGCTATAGATAGGCTCTCAGGTTTGGAAAGGGAAGGAGTTGGATATCACATCTCATGGTATAGGAAGGGTCTCAGGATTGGAATGGGAAGTAGTTGGATATCACATCTCATGCTATAGGAAGGGTCTCAGGTTTGGTATAAGCATTGAGATATCACATCTCATGCTATAGGACGTTTCTCAGGATTAGAATGGAAGGAGTTGGATATCACATCTCATGTTATAGGAAGGATCTCAGGTTTGGTATTAGAAGCATTGAGACATCACATCTCATGCTATAGGAAGGGTCTCAGGATTGGAATGGGAAGGAGTTGGATATCACATCTCATGCTATAGGAAGGGTCTCAGGTTTGGTATAAGCATTGAGATATCACATCTCATGCTATAGGAAGGGTCTCAGGATTGGAATGGGAAGGAGTTGGATATCACATCTCATGCTAAAGGGAGGGTCTCAGGTTTGGAAGGGGTAGGATTTGGATATCACATCTCATGTTATAGGAAGGATCACAGGTTTGGTATTAGAAGCATTGAGATATCACATCTCATGCTATCGGAAGGGTCTCATGATTGGAATGGGAAGGAGTTGGATATCACATCTCATGCTATAGGAAGGGTCTCAGGTTTGGAACGGGAAGGAGTTGGATATCCCATCTCATGTTATAGGACGGGTCTCAGGTTTGGTATTAGAAGCATTGAGATATCACATCGCATGCTGTAGGAAGGATCTCAGGTTTGGAATGGGAAGGAATTGGATATCACATCTCATGTCATAGGAAGTATCTCAGGTTTGGTATTAGAAGCATTGAGATATCACATCTCATGCTATAGGAATGGTCTCAGGATTGGAATGGGTAGGAGTTGGATATTACATTCCTGCTATAGGAAGGGTCTCATGTTTGGAATGGGAAGGAGTTGGATATCACATATGCTATAGGAAGGGTCTCAGGTTTGGAACGGGAAGGAGTTGGATATCCCATCTCATGTTATAGGACGGGTCTCTGGTTTGGTATTAGAATCATTGAGATATCACATCGCATGCTGTAGGAAGCGTCTAAGGATTGGAATGGGATGGACTTGGATATCACATCTCATGCTATAGGTAGGCTCTCAGGTTTGGTATAAGCATTGAGATATCACATCTCATGCTATAGGAAGGGTCTCAGGATTGGAATGGGAAGGATTTGGATATCACATCTCATGCTATAGGAAGGGTCTCAGGTTTGGTATAAGCATGGAGATATCACTTCTCATGCTATAGGAAGTGTCTCAGGATTGGAATGGGAAGGAGTTGGATATCACATCTCATGTTATAGGAAGGATCTCAGGTTTGGTATTAGAAGCATTGAGACATCACATCTCATGCTATAGGAAGGGTCTCAGGATTGGTATAAGCATTGAGATATCACATCTCTGCTATCGGAAGGGTCTCAGGATTGAAATGGGAAGGAGTTGGATATCCCATCTCGTTATAGAAGGGGTCTCAGGTTTGGCATTAGAAGCATTGAGATATCACATCTCATGGTATAGGACGGGTCTCAGAATTGGAATGGGAAGGAGTTGGATAATACATCTCAAGCTATAGGAAGGGTCTCAGGATTGAAATGGGAAGGACTTGGATATCACATCTCATGTTATAGGAAGGGTCTCAGGTTTGGTATTAGAAGCATTGAGATATCACATCTCATGCTATAGGAAGAGTCTCAGGATTGGAATGGGAAGGACTTGGATATCACATCTCATGTTATAGGAAGGGTCTCAGGTTTGGTATTAGAAGCATTGAGATATCACATCTCATGCTATAGGAAGGGTCTCAGAATTGGAATGGGAAGGAGTTGGATATCACATCTCAAGCTATAGGAAGGGTCTCAGGATTGGAATGGGAAGGAGTTTGATATCACATCTCATGCCATGTATGGGTCTCAGGTTTTGTAGAAGCATTGGGATATCACATCTCATGCTATCGGAAGGGTATCAGGATTGGATTTGGAAGGAGTTGGATATCCCATCTCATGCTATAGGAAGGGTCTCAGGTTGGAATGGGAAGGAGTTGGATATCACTTCTCATGTTTTAGGAAGGGTCTCAGGATTGGAATGGGAAGGACTTGGATATCACATCTCATGCTATAGGAAGGCTCTCAGGTTTGGAAGGGGAAGGAGTTGGATATCACATTTCATGTTAGAGGTAGGATCTCAGGTTTGGTATTAGAGGCATTGAGATATCACATCTCATGCTATCAGAAGGATCTCAGGATTGGAATGGGAAGGAGTTGGATATCACATCTCATACTAAAGGGAGGGTCTCAGGTTTGGAAGGGGAAGGATTTGGGTATTACATCTCATGTTATGGGAAGGATCTCAGCTTTGGTATTAGAAGCATTGAGATATCACATCTCATGCTATTGGGAGGATCTCAGGTTTGGTATTAGAGGCATTGAGATATCACATCTCATGCTATCAGAAGGGTCTCAGGATTGGAATGGGAAGGAGTTGGATATCACATCTCATGCTAAAGGGAGAGTCTCAGGTTTGGAAGGGGAAGGATTTGGATATCACATCTCATGTTATCGGAAGGATCTCAGGTTTGGTATTAGAAGTATTGAGATATCATATCTCATGCTATAGGAAGGGTCTCAGGACTGGAATGGGAAGGAGTTGGATATCACATATCATGCTATAGAGAGGGTCTCAGTTTTGATATTAGAAGCATTGAGATATCACATCTCATGCTATCGGAAGTGTCTCAGGATTGGAATGGGAAGGAGCTGGATATCACATCTCATGCTAAAGGAAGGGTCTCAGGTTTGAAACGGGAAGGAGTTGGATATCACATCTCATGTTATAGGAAGGGTCTCAGGTTTGGTATAAGCATTGAGATATCACATCTCATGCTATAGGAAGGGTCTCAGGATTGGAATGGGAAGGAGTTGGATATCACATCTCATGCTATAGGAAGGGTATCAGGTTTGGTATAAGCATTGAGATATCACATCTCATGATATAGGAAGGGTCTCAGGATTGGAATGGGAAGGAGTTGGATATCACATCTCATGCTATAGGAAGGGTCTCAGGTTTGGAACGGGAAGGAGTTGGATATCCCATCTCATTTTATAGGAAGAGTCTCAGGTTTGGCATAAGCATTGAGATATCACATTGCATGCTGTAGGAAGGGTCTCAGGATTGGGATGGGAAGGAGTTGGATACTACATCTCATGCTATAGGAAGGGTCTCAGGTTTGGAACGGGAAGGAGTTGGATATCCCATCTCATGTTATAGGACGGGTCTCAGGTTTGGTATTAGAAGCATTGAGATATCACATTGCATGCTGTAGGAAGGGTCTCAGGATTGGAATGGGAAGGAGTTGGATATTACATTCTTGCTATAGGAAGGGTCTCATGTTTGGAATGGGAAGGAGTTGGATATCACATATGCTATAGGAAGGGTCTCAGGTTTGGAACGGGAAGGAGTTGGATATCACATCTCATGCTATAGGAAGGGTCTCAGGTTTGGTATAAGCATTGAGATATCACATCTCTGCTATCGGAAGTGTCTCAGGATTGGAATGGGAAGGAGTTGGATATCCCATCTCATGTTATAGGACGGGTCTCAGGTTTTTTATTAGAATCATTGAGATATCATATTGCATGCTGTAGGAAGGGTCTAAGGATTGGAATGGGAAGGACTTGGATATCACAACTCATGCTATAGGTAGGCTCTCAGGTTTGGAAAGGGAAGGAGTTGGATATCACATTTCATGTTAGAGGAAGGATCTCAGGTTTGGTATTAGAAGCATTGAGATATCACATCCCTGCTATCGGAAGGGTCTCAGGATTGGAATGGGTAGGAGTTGGATATCCCATCTCATGTTATAGGACGGGTCTCAGGTTTTTTATTAGAATCATTGAGATATCATATTGCATGCTGTAGGAAGGGTCTAAGGATTGGAATGGGAAGGACTTGGATATCACATCTCATGCTATAGGTAGGCTCTCAGGTTTGGAAGGGGAAGGATTTGGATATCACATCTGATGTTATAGGAAGGATCTCGGGTTTGGTATTAGAAGCATTGAGATATCACATCCCTGCTATCGGAAGGGTCTCAGGATTGGAATGGGAAGGAGTTGGATATCCCATCTCATGTTATAGGAAGAGTGTCAGGTTTGGTATTAGAAGCATTGAGATATCACATCTCATGCTATAGGAAGTGTCTCAGGATTGGAATGGGAAGGAGTTTGATATCACATCTCATGCCATGTATGGGTCTCAGGTTTTGTAGAAGCATTGGGATATCACATCTCATGCTATCGGAAGGGTATCAGGATTGGATTTGGAAGGAGTTGGATATCCCATCTCATGCTATAGGAAGGGTCTCAGGTTGGAATGGGAAGGAGTTGGATATCACATCTGATGTTATAGGAAGGGTCTCAGGATTGGAATGGGAAGGACTTAGATATCACATATCATGCTATAGGGAGGGTCTCAGTTTTGATATTAGAAGCATTGAGATATCACATCTCATGCTATCGGAAGTGTCTCAGGATTGGAATGGGAAGGAGCTGGATATCACATCTCATGCTAAAGGAAGGGTCTTCGGTTTGGAACGGGAAGGAGTTGGATATCACATCTCATGTTATAGGAAGGGTCTCAGGTTTGGTATAAGCATTGAGATATGACATCTCTGCTATCGGAAGTGTCTCAGGAGTGGAATGGGAAGGAGTTGGATATCCCATCTCATGTTATAGGACGGGTCTCAGGTTTGTTATTAGAATCATTGAGATATCATATTGCATGCTGTAGGAAGGGTCTAAGGTTTGGAAGGGGAAGCATTTGGATATCACATCTCATGTTATCGGAAGGATCTCAGGTTTGGTATTAGATGTATTGAGATATCATATCTCATGCTATAGGAAGGGTCTCAGGACTGGAATGGGAAGGAGTTGGATATCACATCTCATGCTAAAGGAAGGGTCTCAGGTTTGGTAGAAGCATTGAGATATCACATCTCATGCTATAGGAAGGGTCTCAGGATTGGAATGGGAAGGACTTAGATATCACATATCATGCTATAGGGAGGGTCTCAGTTTTGATATTAGAAGCATTGAGATATCACATCTCATGCTATCGGAAGTGTCTCAGGATTGGAATGGGAAGGAGCTGGATATCACATCTCATGCTAAAGGAAGGGTCTCAGGTTTGGAACGGGAAGGAGTTGGATATCACATCTCATGTTATAGGAAGGGTCTCAGGTTTGGTATAAGCATTGAGATATGACATCTCTGCTATCGGAAGTGTCTCAGGAGTGGAATGGGAAGGAGTTGGATATCCCATCTCATGTTATAGGACGGGTCTCAGGTTTGTTATTAGAATCATTGAGATATCATATTGCATGCTGTAGGAAGGGTCTAAGGATTGGAATGGGAAGGACTTGGATATCACATCTCATGCTATAGATAGGCTCTCAGGTTTGGAACGGGAAGGAGTTGGATATCACATTTCATGTTAGAGGAAGGATCTCAGGTTTGGTATTAGAAGCATTGAGATATCACATCTCATGCTATAGGAAGGGTCTCAGGATTGGAATGGGAAGGACTTGGATATCACATCTCATGCTATAGATAGGCTCTCAGGTTTGGAAAGGGAAGGAGTTGGATATCACATCTCATGGTATAGGAAGGGTCTCAGGATTGGAATGGGAAGTAGTTGGATATCACATCTCATGCTATAGGAAGGGTCTCAGGTTTGGTATAAGCATTGAGATATCACATCTCATGCTATAGGACGTTTCTCAGGATTGGAATGGAAGGAGTTGGATATCACATCTCATGTTATAGGAAGGATCTCAGGTTTGGTATTAGAAGCATTGAGACATCACATCTCATGCTATAGGAAGGGTCTCAGGATTGGAATGGGAAGGAGTTGGATATCACAACTCATGCTATAGGAAGGGTCTCAGGTTTGGTATAAGCATTGAGATATCACATCTCATGCTATAGGAAGGGTCTCAGGATTGGAATGGGAAGGAGTTGGATATCACATCTCATGCTAAAGGGAGGGTCTCAGGTTTGGAAGGGGTAGGATTTGGATATCACATCTCATGTTATAGGAAGGATCACAGGTTTGGTATTAGAAGCATTGAGATATCACATCTCATGCTATCGGAAGGGTCTCAGGATTGGAATGGGAAGGAGTTGGATATCACATCTCATGCTATAGGAAGGGTCTCAGGTTTGGAACGGGAATGAGTTGGATATCCCATCTCATGTTATAGGACGGGTCTCAGGTTTGGTATTAGAAGCATTGAGATATCACATCACATGCTGTAGGAAGCGTCTAAGGATTGGAATGGGATGGACTTGGATATCACATCCCATGCTATAGGTAGGCTCTCAGGTTTGGTATAAGCATTGAGATATGACATCTCATGCTATAGCAAGGGTCTCAGGATTGGAATGGGAAGGATTTGGATATCACATCTCATGCTATAGGAAGGGTCTCAGGTTTGGTATAAGCATGGAGATATCACTTCTCATGCTATAGGAAGTGTCTCAGGATTGGAATGGGAAGGAGTTGGATATCACATCTCATGTTATAGGAAGGATCTCAGGTTTGGTATTAGAAGCATTGAGACATCACATCTCATGCTATAGGAAGGGTCTCAGGATTGGTATAAGCATTGAGATATCACATCTCTGCTATCGGAAGGGTCTCAGGATTGGAATGGGAAGGAGTTGGATATCCCATCTCGTTATAGGAGGGGTCTCAGGTTTGGCATTAGAAGCATTGAGATATCACATCTCATGGTATAGGACGGGTCTCAGAATTGGAATGGGAAGGAGTTGGATATCACATCTCAAGCTATAGGAAGGGTCTCAGGATTGAAATGGGAAGGACTTGGATATCACATCTCATGTTATAGGAAGGGTCTCAGGTTTGGTATTAGAAGCATTGAGATATCACATCTCATTCTATAGGAAGGGTCTCAGGATTGGAATGGGAAGGACTTGGATATCACATCTCATGTTATAGGAAGGGTCTCAGGTTTGGTATTAGAAGCATTGAGATATCACATCTCATGCTATAGGAAGGGTCTCAGAATTGGAATGGGAAGGAGTTGGATATCACATCTCAAGCTATAGGAAGGGTCTCAGGATTGGAATGGGAAGGAGTTTGATATCACATCTCATGCCATGTATGGGTCTCAGGTTTTGTAGAAGCATTGGGATATCACATCTCATGCTATCGGAAGGGTATCAGGATTGGATTTGGAAGGAGTTGGATATCCCATCTCATGCTATAGGAAGGGTCTCAGGTTGGAATGGGAAGGAGTTGGATATCACTTCTCATGTTTTAGGAAGGGTCTCAGGATTGGAATGGGAAGGACTTGGATATCACATCTCATGCTATAGGAAGGCTCTCAGGTTTGGAAGGGGAAGGAGTTGGATATCACATTTCATGTTAGAGGTAGGATCTCAGGTTTGGTATTAGAGGCATTGAGATATCACATCTCATGCTATCAGAAGGATCTCAGGATTGGAATGGGAAGGAGTTGGATATCACATCTCATACTAAAGGGAGGGTCTCAGGTTTGGAAGGGGAAGGATTTGGATATTACATCTCATGTTATGGGAAGGATCTCAGGTTTGGTATTAGAAGCATTGAGATATCACATCTCATGCTATTGGGAGGATCTCAGGTTTGGTATTAGAGGCATTGAGATATCACATCTCATGCTATCAGAAGGGTCTCAGGATTGGAATGGGAAGGAGTCGGATATCACATCTCATGCTAAAGGGAGGGTCTCAGGTTTGGTATTAGAAGCATTGAGATATCACATCTCATGTTATAGGAAGGATCTCAGGTTTGGTATTCGAAACATTGAGATATCACATCTCATGCTATCAGAAGGGTCTCAGGATTGGAATGGGAAGGAGTTGGATATCACATCTCATGCTAAAGGGAGAGTCTCAGGTTTGGAAGGGGAAGGATTTGGATATCACATCTCATGTTATCGGAAGGATCTCAGGTTTGGTATTAGAAGTATTGAGATATCATATCTCATGCTATAGGAAGGGTCTCAGGACTGGAATGGGAAGGAGTTGGATATCACATCTCATGCTAAAGGAAGGGTCTCAGGTTTGGTAGAAGCATTGAGATATCACATCTCATGCTATCGGAAGTGTCTCAGGATTGGAATGGGAAGGAGCTGGATATCACATCTCATGCTAAAGGAAGGGTCTCAGGTTTGAAACG
The DNA here is from genome assembly GCF_040938575.1 of Ambystoma mexicanum. Classification (NCBI taxonomy): domain Eukaryota; kingdom Metazoa; phylum Chordata; class Amphibia; order Caudata; family Ambystomatidae; genus Ambystoma; species Ambystoma mexicanum. Next base: position 1,152,355,160 of record NC_090934.1, read on the forward strand.
GGAAGGAGTTGGATATCACATCTCATGTTATAGGAAGGGTCTCAGGTTTGGTATAAGCATTGAGATATCACATCTCATGCTATAGGAAGGGTCTCAGGATTGGAATGGGAAGGAGTTGGATATCACATCTCATGCTATAGGAAGGGTATCAGGTTTGGTATAAGCATTGAGATATCACATCTCATGCTATAGGAAGGGTCTCAGGATTGGAATGGGAAGGAGTTGGATATCACATCTCATGCTATAGGAAGGGTCTCAGGTCTGGAACGGGAAGGAGTTGGATATCCCATCTCATTTTATAGGAAGAGTCTCAGGTTTGGTATAAGCATTGAGATATCACATTGCATGCTGTAGGAAGGGTCTCAGGATTGGGATGGGAAGGAGTTGGATATCACATCTCATGCTATAGGAAGGGTCTCAGGTTTGGAACGGGAAGGAGTTGGATATCCCATCTCATGTTATAGGACGGGTCTCAGGTTTGGTATTAGAAGCATTGAGATATCACATTGCATGCTGTAGGAAGGGTCTCAGGATTGGAATGGGAAGGAGTTGGATATCACATCTCATGCTATAGGAAGGGTCTCAGGTTTGGTATAAGCATTGAGATATCACATCTCTGCTATCGGAAGTGTCTCAGGATTGGAATGGGAAGGAGTTGGATATCCCATCTCATGTTATAGGACGGGTCTCAGGTTTTTTATTAGAATCATTGAGATATCATATTGCATGCTGTAGGAAGGGTCTAAGGATTGGAATGGGAAGGACTTGGATATCACATCTCATGCTATAGGTAGGCTCTCAGGTTTGGAAAGGGAAGGAGTTGGATATCACATTTCATGTTAGAGGAAGGATCTCAGGTTTGGTATTAGAAGCATTGAGATATCACATCCCTGCTATCGGAAGGGTCTCAGGATTGGAATGGGAAGGAGTCGGATATCCCATCTCATGTTATAGGACGGGTCTCAGGTTTTTTATTAGAATCATTGAGATATCATATTGCATGCTGTAGGAAGGGTCTAAGGATTGGAATGGGAAGGACTTGGATATCACATCTCATGCTATAGGTAGGCTCTCAGGTTTGGAAGGGGAAGGATTTGGATATCACATCTGATGTTATAGGAAGGATCTCGGGTTTGGTATTAGAAGCATTGAGATATCACATCCCTGCTATCGGAAGGGTCTCAGGATTGGAATGGGAAGGAGTTGGATATCCCATCTCATGTTATAGGAAGAGTGTCAGGTTTGGTATTAGAAGCATTGAGATATCACATCTCATGCTATAGGAAGTGTCTCAGGATTGGAATGGGAAGGAGTTTGATATCACATCTCATGCCATGTATGGGTCTCAGGTTTTGTAGAAGCATTGGGATATCACATCTCATGCTATCGGAAGGGTATCAGGATTGGATTTGGAAGGAGTTGGATATCCCATCTCATGCTATAGGAAGGGTCTCAGGTTGGAATGGGAAGGAGTTGGATATCACATCTGATGTTATAGGAAGGGTCTCAGGATTGGAATGGGAAGGACTTAGATATCACATATCATGCTATAGGGAGGGTCTCAGTTTTGATATTAGAAGCATTGAGATATCACATCTCATGCTATCGGAAGTGTCTCAGGATTGGAATGGGAAGGAGCTGGATATCACATCTCATGCTAAAGGAAGGGTCTTCGGTTTGGAACGGGAAGGAGTTGGATATCACATCTCATGTTATAGGAAGGGTCTCAGGTTTGGTATAAGCATTGAGATATGACATCTCTGCTATCGGAAGTGTCTCAGGAGTGGAATGGGAAGGAGTTGGATATCCCATCTCATGTTATAGGACGGGTCTCAGGTTTGTTATTAGAATCATTGAGATATCATATTGCATGCTGTAGGAAGGGTCTAAGGTTTGGAAGGGGAAGCATTTGGATATCACATCTCATGTTATCGGAAGGATCTCAGGTTTGGTATTAGATGTATTGAGATATCATATCTCATGCTATAGGAAGGGTCTCAGGACTGGAATGGGAAGGAGTTGGATATCACATCTCATGCTAAAGGAAGGGTCTCAGGTTTGGTAGAAGCATTGAGATATCACATCTCATGCTATAGGAAGGGTCTCAGGATTGGAATGGGAAGGACTTAGATATCACATATCATGCTATAGGGAGGGTCTCAGTTTTGATATTAGAAGCATTGAGATATCACATCTCATGCTATCGGAAGTGTCTCAGGATTGGAATGGGAAGGAGCTGGATATCACATCTCATGCTAAAGGAAGGGTCTCAGGTTTGGAACGGGAAGGAGTTGGATATCACATCTCATGTTATAGGAAGGGTCTCAGGTTTGGTATAAGCATTGAGATATGACATCTCTGCTATCGGAAGTGTCTCAGGAGTGGAATGGGAAGGAGTTGGATATCCCATCTCATGTTATAGGACGGGTCTCAGGTTTGTTATTAGAATCATTGAGATATCATATTGCATGCTGTAGGAAGGGTCTAAGGATTGGAATGGGAAGGACTTGGATATCACATCTCATGCTATAGATAGGCTCTCAGGTTTGGAACGGGAAGGAGTTGGATATCACATTTCATGTTAGAGGAAGGATCTCAGGTTTGGTATTAGAAGCATTGAGATATCACATCTCATGCTATAGGAAGGGTCTCAGGATTGGAATGGGAAGGACTTGGATATCACATCTCATGCTATAGATAGGCTCTCAGGTTTGGAAAGGGAAGGAGTTGGATATCACATCTCATGGTATAGGAAGGGTCTCAGGATTGGAATGGGAAGTAGTTGGATATCACATCTCATGCTATAGGAAGGGTCTCAGGTTTGGTATAAGCATTGAGATATCACATCTCATGCTATAGGACGTTTCTCAGGATTGGAATGGAAGGAGTTGGATATCACATCTCATGTTATAGGAAGGATCTCAGGTTTGGTATTAGAAGCATTGAGACATCACATCTCATGCTATAGGAAGGGTCTCAGGTTTGGAACGGGAAGGAGTTGGATATCACATTTCATGTTAGAGGAAGGATCTCAGGTTTGGTATTAGAAGCATTGAGATATCACATCTCATGCTATAGGAAGGGTCTCAGGATTGGAATGGGAAGGACTTGGATATCACATCTCATGCTATAGATAGGCTCTCAGGTTTGGAAAGGGAAGGAGTTGGATATCACATCTCATGGTATAGGAAGGGTCTCAGGATTGGAATGGGAAGTAGTTGGATATCACATCTCATGCTATAGGAAGGGTCTCAGGTTTGGTATAAGCATTGAGATATCACATCTCATGCTATAGGACGTTTCTCAGGATTGGAATGGAAGGAGTTGGATATCACATCTCATGTTATAGGAAGGATCTCAGGTTTGGTATTAGAAGCATTGAGACATCACATCTCATGCTATAGGAAGGGTCTCAGGATTGGAATGGGAAGTAGTTGGATATCACATCTCATGCTATAGGAAGGGTCTCAGGTTTGGTATAAGCATTGAGATATCACATCTCATGCTATAGGACGTTTCTCAGGATTGGAATGGAAGGAGTTGGATATCACATCTCATGTTATAGGAAGGATCTCAGGTTTGGTATTAGAAGCATTGAGACATCACATCTCATGCTATAGGAAGGGTCTCAGGATTGGAATGGGAAGGAGTTGGATATCACATCTCATGCTAAAGGGAGGGTCTCAGGTTTGGAAGGGGTAGGATTTGGATATCACATCTCATGTTATAGGAAGGATCACAGGTTTGGTATTAGAAGCATTGAGATATCACATCTCATGCTATCGGAAGGGTCTCAGGATTGGAATGGGAAGGAGTTGGATATCACATCTCATGCTATAGGAAGGGTCTCAGGTTTGGAACGGGAAGGAGTTGGATATCCCATCTCATGTTATAGGACGGGTCTCAGGTTTGGTATTAGAAGCATTGAGATATCACATCACATGCTGTAGGAAGCGTCTAAGGATTGGAATGGGATGGACTTGGATATCACATCCCATGCTATAGGTAGGCTCTCAGGTTTGGTATAAGCATTGAGATATGACATCTCATGCTATAGCAAGGGTCTCAGGATTGGAATGGGAAGGATTTGGATATCACATCTCATGCTATAGGAAGGGTCTCAGGTTTGGTATAAGCATGGAGATATCACTTCTCATGCTATAGGAAGTGTCTCAGGATTGGAATGGGAAGGAGTTGGATATCACATCTCATGTTATAGGAAGGATCTCAGGTTTGGTATTAGAAGCATTGAGACATCACATCTCATGCTATAGGAAGGGTCTCAGGATTGGTATAAGCATTGAGATATCACATCTCTGCTATCGGAAGGGTCTCAGGATTGGAATGGGAAGGAGTTGGATATCCCATCTCGTTATAGGAGGGGTCTCAGGTTTGGCATTAGAAGCATTGAGATATCACATCTCATGGTATAGGACGGGTCTCAGAATTGGAATGGGAAGGAGTTGGATATCACATCTCAAGCTATAGGAAGGGTCTCAGGATTGAAATGGGAAGGACTTGGATATCACATCTCATGTTATAGGAAGGGTCTCAGGTTTGGTATTAGAAGCATTGAGATATCACATTTCATTCTATAGGAAGGGTCTCAGGATTGGAATGGGAAGGACTTGGATATCACATCTCATGTTATAGGAAGGGTCTCAGGTTTGGTATTAGAAGCATTGAGATATCACATCTCATGCTATAGGAAGGGTCTCAGAATTGGAATGGGAAGGAGTTGGATATCACATCTCAAGCTATAGGAAGGGTCTCAGGATTGGAATGGGAAGGAGTTTGATATCACATCTCATGCCATGTATGGGTCTCAGGTTTTGTAGAAGCATTGGGATATCACATCTCATGCTATCGGAAGAGTATCAGGATTGGATTTGGAAGGAGTTGGATATCCCATCTCATGCTATAGGAAGGGTCTCAGGTTGGAATGGGAAGGAGTTGGATATCACTTCTCATGTTTTAGGAAGGGTCTCAGGATTGGAATGGGAAGGACTTGGATATCACATCTCATGCTATAGGAAGGCTCTCAGGTTTGGAAGGGGAAGGAGTTGGATATCACATTTCATGTTAGAGGTAGGATCTCAGGTTTGGTATTAGAGGCATTGAGATATCACATCTCATGCTATCAGAAGGATCTCAGGATTGGAATGGGAAGGAGTTGGATATCACATCTCATACTAAAGGGAGGGTCTCAGGTTTGGAAGGGGAAGGATTTGGATATTACATCTCATGTTATGGGAAGGATCTCAGGTTTGGTATTAGAATCATTGAGATATCACATCTCATGCTATTGGGAGGATCTCAGGTTTGGTATTAGAGGCATTGAGATATCACATCTCATGCTATCAGAAGGGTCTCAGGATTGGAATGGGAAGGAGTCGGATATCACATCTCATGCTAAAGGGAGGGTCTCAGGTTTGGTATTTGAAGCATTGAGATATCACATCTCATGTTATAGGAAGGATCTCAGGTTTGGTATTCGAAACATTGAGATATCACATCTCATGCTATCAGAAGGGTCTCAGGATTGGAATGGGAAGGAGTTGGATATCACATCTCATGCTAAAGGGAGAGTCTCAGGTTTGGAAGGGGAAGGATTTGGATATCACATCTCATGTTATCGGAAGGATCTCAGGTTTGGTATTAGAAGTATTGAGATATCATATCTCATGCTATAGGAAGGGTCTCAGGACTGGAATGGGAAGGAGTTGGATATCACATCTCATGCTAAAGGAAGGGTCTCAGGTTTGGTAGAAGCATTGAGATATCACATCTCATGCTATCGGAAGTGTCTCAGGATTGGAATGGGAAGGAGCTGGATATCACATCTCATGCTAAAGGAAGGGTCTCAGGTTTGAAACGGGAAGGAGTTGGATATCACATCTCATGTTATAGGAAGGGTCTCAGGTTTGGTATAAGCATTGAGATATCACATCTCATGCTATAGGAAGGGTCTCAGGATTGGAATGGGAAGGAGTTGGATATCACATCTCATGCTATAGGAAGGGTATCAGGTTTGGTATAAGCATTGAGATATCACATCTCATGCTATAGGAAGGGTCTCAGGATTGGAATGGGAAGGAGTTGGATATCACATCTCATGCTATAGGAAGGGTCTCAGGTCTGGAACGGGAAGGAGTTGGATATCCCATCTCATTTTATAGGAAGAGTCTCAGGTTTGGTATAAGCATTGAGATATCACATTGCATGCTGTAGGAAGGGTCTCAGGATTGGGATGGGAAGGAGTTGGATATCACATCTCATGCTATAGGAAGGGTCTCAGGTTTGGAACGGGAAGGAGTTGGATATCCCATCTCATGTTATAGGACGGGTCTCAGGTTTGGTATTAGAAGCATTGAGATATCACATTGCATGCTGTAGGAAGGGTCTCAGGATTGGAATGGGAAGGAGTTGGATAGTACATTCTTGCTATAGGAAGGGTCTCATGTTTGGAATGGGAAGGAGTTGGATATCACATATGCTATAGGAAGGGTCTCAGGTTTGGAACGGGAAGGAGTTGGATATCACATCTCATGCTATAGGAAGGGTCTCAGGTTTGGTATAAGCATTGAGATATCACATCTCTGCTATCGGAAGTGTCTCAGGATTGGAATGGGAAGGAGTTGGATATCCCATCTCATGTTATAGGACGGGTCTCAGGTTTGTTATTAGAATCATTGAGATATCATATTGCATGCTGTAGGAAGGGTCTAAGGATTGGAATGGGAAGGACTTGGATATCACATCTCATGCTATAGGTAGGCTCTCAGGTTTGGAAAGGGAAGGAGTTGGATATCACATTTCATGTTAGAGGAAGGATCTCAGGTTTGGTATTAGAGGCATTGAGATATCACATCTCATGCTATAGGAAGGCTCTCAGGTTTGGAATGGGAAGGAGTTGGATATCACATCTCATGTTATAGGAAGGGTCTCAGGTGTGGTATAAGCATTCAGATATCACATCTCTGCTATCGGAAGTGTCTCAGGATTGGAATGGGAAGGAGTTGTATATCCGATCTCATGCTATAGATAGGCTCTCAGGTTTGGAAAGGGAAGGAGTTGGATATCACATCTCATGCTATAGGAAGGGTCTCAGGATTGGAATGGGAAGTAGTTGGATATCACATCTCATGCTATAGGAAGGGTCTCAGGTTTGGTATAAGCATTGAGATATCACATCTCATGCTATAGGACAGGTCTCAGGATTGGAATGGAAGGAGTTGGATATCACATCTCATGCTATAGGAAGGGTCTCAGGATTGGAATTAGAAGCATTGAGATATCACATCTCATGCTATAGGAAGGGTCTCAGGATTGGAATGGGAAGGACTTGGATATCACATCTCATGCTATAGATAGGCTCTCAGGTTTGGAAAGGGAAGGAGTTGGATATCACATCTCATACTATAGGAAGGGTCTCAGGATTGGAATGGGAAGTAGTTGGATATCACATCTCATGCTATAGGAAGGGTGTCAGGATTGGTATAACATTGAGATATCACATCTCATGCTATAGGACGGGTCTCTGGATTGGAATGGGAAGGAGTTGTATATGACATCTCATGCCGTAGGAAGGGTCTCAGGTTTGGTATAAGCATTGAGATATCACTCCTCATGCTATAGGAAGTGTCTCAGGATTGGAATGGGAAGGAGTTGGATATCACATCTCATGTTATAGGAAGGATCTCAGGTTTGGTATTAGAAGCATTGAGACATCACATCTCATGCTATAGGAAGGGTCTCAGGATTGGAATGGGAAGGAGTTGGATATCACATCTCATGCTAAAGGGAGGGTCTCAGGTTTGGAAGGGGAAGGATTTGGATATTACATCTCGTGTTATAGAAATGATCTCAGGTTTGGTATTAGAAGCATTGAGATATCACATCTCATGCTGTCGGAAGGATCTCAGGTTTGGTGTTAGAAGCATTGAGATATCATATCTCATGCTATAGGAAGGGTCTCAGGATTGGAATGGGAAGGAGTTGGATATCACATCTCATGCTATAGGAAGGGTCTCAGGATTGGAATGGGAAGGAGTTGTATATGACATCTCATGCCACAGGAAGGGTCTCAGGTTTGGTATAAGCATTGAGATATCACATCTCATGCTATAGGAATGGTCTCAGGATTGGAATGGGTAGGAGTTGGATATTACATTCTTGCTATAGGAAGGGTCTCATGTTTGGAATGGGAAGGAGTTGGATATCACATATGCTATAGGAAGTGTCTCAGGTTTGGAACGGGAATGAGTTGGATATCACATCTCATGTTATAGGAAGGGTCTCAGGTTTGGTATAAGCATTGAGATAGCACATCTCTGCTATCGGAAGTGGCTCAGGATTGGAATGGGAAGGATTTGGATATCCCATCTCATGCTATAGGAAGGGTCTCAGGTTTGGTATACGCATGGAGTTATCACTTCTCATGCTATAGGAAGCGTCTCAGGATTGGAATGGGAAGGAGTTGAATATCACATCTCATGCTATAGGAAGGGTCTCAGGTTTGGTATAAGCATGGAGATATCACTTCTCATGCTATAGGAAGGGTCTCAGGATTGGAATGGGAAGGAGTTGGATATCACATCTCATGTTATAGGAAGGATCTCAGGTTTGGTATTAGAAACATTGAGATATCACATCTCATGCTATCAGAAGGGTCTCAGGATTGGAATGGGAAGGAGTTGGATATCACATCTCATGTTATCGGAAGGATCTCAGGTTTGGTATTAGATGTATTGAGATATCATATCTCATGCTATAGGAAGGGTCTCAGGACTGGAATGGGAAGGAGTTGGATATCACATCTCATCCTAAAGGAAGGGTCTCAGGTTTGGTAGAAGCATTGAGATATCACATCTCATGCTATAGGAAGGGTCTCAGGATTGGAATGGGAAGGACTTAGATATCACATATCATGCTATAGGGAGGGTCTCAGTTTTTATATTAGAAGCATTGAGATATCACATCTCATGCTATCGGAAGTGTCTCAGGATTGGAATGGGAAGGAGCTGGATATCCCATCTCATGCTAAAGGAAGGGTCTCAGGTTTGGAACGGGAAGGAGTTGGATATCACATCTCATGTTATAGGAAGGGTCTCAGGTTTGGTATAAGCATTGAGATATGACATCTCTGCTATCGGAAGTGTCTCAGGAGTGGAATGGGAAGGAGTTGGATATCCCATCTCATGTTATAGGACGGGTCTCAGGTTTGTTATTAGAATCATTGAGATATCATATTGCATGCTGTAGGAAGGGTCTAAGGATTGGAATGGGAAGGACTTGGATATCACATCTCATGCTATAGATAGGCTCTCAGGTTTGGAACGGGAAGGAGTTGGATATCACATTTCATGTTAGAGGAAGGATCTCAGGTTTGGTATTAGAAGCATTGAGATATCACATCTCATGCTATAGGAAGGGTCTCAGGATTGGAATGGGAAGGACTTGGATATCACATCTCATGCTATAGATAGGCTCTCAGGTTTGGAAAGGGAAGGAGTTGGATATCACATCTCATGGTATAGGAAGGGTCTCAGGATTGGAATGGGAAGTAGTTGGATATCACATCTCATGCTATAGGAAGGGTCTCAGGTTTGGTATAAGCATTGAGATATCACATCTCATGCTATAGGACGTTTCTCAGGATTAGAATGGAAGGAGTTGGATATCACATCTCATGTTATAGGAAGGATCTCAGGTTTGGTATTAGAAGCATTGAGACATCACATCTCATGCTATAGGAAGGGTCTCAGGATTGGAATGGGAAGGAGTTGGATATCACATCTCATGCTATAGGAAGGGTCTCAGGTTTGGTATAAGCATTGAGATATCACATCTCATGCTATAGGAAGGGTCTCAGGATTGGAATGGGAAGGAGTTGGATATCACATCTCATGCTAAAGGGAGGGTCTCAGGTTTGGAAGGGGTAGGATTTGGATATCACATCTCATGTTATAGGAAGGATCACAGGTTTGGTATTAGAAGCATTGAGATATCACATCTCATGCTATCGGAAGGGTCTCAGGATTGGAATGGGAAGGAGTTGGATATCACATCTCATGCTATAGGAAGGGTCTCAGGTTTGGAACGGGAAGGAGTTGGATATCCCATCTCATGTTATAGGACGGGTCTCAGGTTTGGTATTAGAAGCATTGAGATATCACATCGCATGCTGTAGGAAGGATCTCAGGTTTGGAATGGGAAGGAATTGGATATCACATCTCATGTCATAGGAAGTATCTCAGGTTTGGTATTAGAAGCATTGAGATATCACATCTCATGCTATAGGAATGGTCTCAGGATTGGAATGGGTAGGAGTTGGATATTACATTCTTGCTATAGGAAGGGTCTCATGTTTGGAATGGGAAGGAGTTGGATATCACATATGCTATAGGAAGGGTCTCAGGTTTGGAACGGGAAGGAGTTGGATATCCCATCTCATGTTATAGGACGGGTCTCTGGTTTGGTATTAGAATCATTGAGATATCACATCGCATGCTGTAGGAAGCGTCTAAGGATTGGAATGGGATGGACTTGGATATCACATCTCATGCTATATGTAGGCTCTCAGGTTTGGTATAAGCATTGAGATATCACATCTCATGCTATAGGAAGGGTCTCAGGATTGGAATGGGAAGGATTTGGATATCACATCTCATGCTATAGGAAGGGTCTCAGGTTTGGTATAAGCATGGAGATATCACTTCTCATGCTATAGGAAGTGTCTCAGGATTGGAATGGGAAGGAGTTGGATATCACATCTCATGTTATAGGAAGGATCTCAGGTTTGGTATTAGAAGCATTGAGACATCACATCTCATGCTATAGGAAGGGTCTCAGGATTGGTATAAGCATTGAGATATCACATCTCTGCTATCGGAAGGGTCTCAGGATTGGAATGGGAAGGAGTTGGATATCCCATCTCGTTATAGGAGGGGTCTCAGGTTTGGGATTAGAAGCATTGAGATATCACATCTCATGGTATAGGACGGGTCTCAGAATTGGAATGGGAAGGAGTTGGATATCACATCTCAAGCTATAGGAAGGGTCTCAGGATTGAAATGGGAAGGACTTGGATATCACATCTCATGTTATAGGAAGGGTCTCAGGTTTGGTATTAGAAGCATTGAGATATCACATCTCATGCTATAGGAAGGGTCTCAGGATTGAAATGGGAAGGACTTGGATATCACATCTCATGTTATAGGAAGGGTCTCAGGTTTGGTATTAGAAGCATTGAGATATCACATCTCATGCTATAGGAAGGGTCTCAGAATTGGAATGGGAAGGAGTTGGATATCACATCTCAAGCTATAGGAAGGGTCTCAGGATTGGAATGGGAAGGAGTTTGATATCACATCTCATGCCATGTATGGGTCTCAGGTTTTGTAGAAGCATTGGGATATCACATCTCATGCTATCGGAAGGGTATCAGGATTGGATTTGGAAGGAGTTGGATATCCCATCTCATGCTATAGGAAGGGTCTCAGGTTGGAATGGGAAGGAGTTGGATATCACTTCTCATGTTTTAGGAAGGGTCTCAGGTTTGGAATGGGAAGGACTTGGATATCACATCTCATGCTATAGGAAGGCTCTCAGGTTTGGAAGGGGAAGGAGTTGGATATCACATTTCATGTTAGAGGTAGGATCTCAGGTTTGGTATTAGAGGCATTGAGATATCACATCTCATGCTATCAGAAGGATCTCAGGATTGGAATGGGAAGGAGTTGGATATCACATCTCATACTAAAGGGAGGGTCTCAGGTTTGGAAGGGGAAGGATTTGGGTATTACATCTCATGTTATGGGAAGGATCTCAGGTTTGGTATTAGAAGCATTGAGATATCACATCTCATGCTATTGGGAGGATCTCAGGTTTGGTATTAGAGGCATTGAGATATCACATCTCATGCTATCAGAAGGGTCTCAGGACTGGAATGGGAAGGAGTTGGATATCACTTCTCATGTTTTAGGAAGGGTCTCAGGTTTGGAATGGGAAGGACTCGGATATCACATCTCATGCTAAAGGGAGGGTCTCAGGTTTGGTATTAGAAGCATTGAGATATCACATCTCATGTTATAGGAAGGATCTCAGGTTTGGTATTAGAAACATTGAGATATCACATCTCATGCTATCAGAAGGGTCTCAGGATTGGAATGGGAAGGAGTTGGATATCACATCTCATGCTAAAGGGAGAGTCTCAGGTTTGGAAGGGGAAGGATTTGGATATCACATCTCATGTTATCGGAAGGATCTCAGGTTTGGTATTAGAAGTATTGAGATATCATATCTCATGCTATAGGAAGGGTCTCAGGACTGGAATGGGAAGGAGTTGGATATCACATCTCATGCTAAAGGAAGGGTCTCAGGTTTGGTAGAAGCATTGAGATATCACATCTCATGCTATAGGAAGGGTCTCAGGATTGGAATGGGAAGGACTTAGATATCACATATCATGCTATAGAGAGGGTCTCAGTTTTGATATTAGAAGCATTGAGATATCACATCTCATGCTATCGGAAGTGTCTCAGGATTGGAATGGGAAGGAGCTGGATATCACATCTCATGCTAAAGGAAGGGTCTCAGGTTTGAAACGGGAAGGAGTTGGATATCACATCTCATGTTATAGGAAGGGTCTCAGGTTTGGTATAAGCATTGAGATATCACATCTCATGCTATAGGAAGGGTCTCAGGATTGGAATGGGAAGGAGTTGGATATCACATCTCATGCTATAGGAAGGGTATCAGGTTTGGTATAAGCATTGAGATATCACATCTCATGCTATAGGAAGGGTCTCAGGATTGGAATGGGAAGGATTTGGATATCACATCTCATGCTATAGGAAGGGTCTCAGGTTTGGAAAGGGAAGGAGTTGGATATCCCATCTCATTTTATAGGAAGAGTCTCAGGTTTGGTTTAAGCATTGAGATATCACATTGCATGCTGTAGGAAGGGTCTCAGGATTGGGATGGGAAGGAGTTGGATATCACATCTCATGCTATAGGAAGGGTCTCAGGTTTGGAACGGGAAGGAGTTGGATATCCCATCTCATGTTATAGGATGGGTCTCAGGTTTGGTATTAGAAGCATTGAGATATCACATTGCATGCTGTAGGAAGGGTCTCAGGATTGGAATGGGAAGGAGTTGGATATTACATTCTTGCTATAGGAAGGGTCTCATGTTTGGAATGGGAAGGAGTTGGATATCACATATGCTATAGGAAGGGTCTCAGGTTTGGAACGGGAAGGAGTTGGATATCACATCTCATGCTATAGGAAGGGTCTCAGGTTTGGTATAAGCATTGAGATATCACATCTCTGCTATCGGAAGTGTCTCAGGATTGGAATGGGAAGGAGTTGGATATCCCATCTCATGTTATAGGACGGGTCTCAGGTTTGTTATTAGAATCATTGAGATATCATATTGCATGCTGTAGGAAGGGTCTAAGGATTGGAATGGGAAGGACTTGGATATCACATCTCATGCTATAGGTAGGCTCTCAGGTTTGGAAAGGGAAGGAATTGGATATCACATTTCATGTTAGAGGAAGGATCTCAGGTTTGGTATTAGAGGCATTGAGATATCACATCTCATGCTATAGGAAGGGTCTCAGGATTGGAATGGGAAGGAGTTGGATATCACATCTCATGCTATAGGAAGGGTCTCAGGTTTGGTATAAGCATTGAGATATCACATCTCATGCTATAGGAAGAGTCTCAGGATTGGAATGGGAAGGAGTTGGAGATCACATCTGATGTTATAGGAAGGATCTCAGGTTTGGTATTAGAAGCATTGAGATATCACATCCCTGCTATCGGAAGGGTCTCAGGATTGGAATGGGAAGGAGTTGGATATCCCATCTCATGTTATAGGAAGAGTCTCAGGTTTGGTATTAGAAGCATTGAGATATCACATCTCATGCTATAGGAAGTGTCTCAGGATTGGAATGGGAAGGAGCTGGATATCACATCTCATGCTAAAGGAAGGGTCTCAGGTTTGGAACGGGAAGGATTTGGATATCACATCTCATGTTATAGGAAGGGTCTCAGGTTTGGTATAAGCATTGAGATATGACATCTCTGCTATCGGAAGTGTCTCAGGAGTGGAATGGGAAGGAGTTGGATATCCCATCTCATGTTATAGGACGGGTCTCAGGTTTGTTATTAGAATCATTGAGATATCATATTGCATGCTGTAGGAAGGGTCTAAGGATTGGAATGGGAAGGACTTGGATATCACATCTCATGCTATAGATAGGCTCTCAGGTTTGGAACGGGAAGGAGTTGGATATCACATTTCATGTTAGAGGAAGGATCTCAGGTTTGGTATTAGAAGCATTAAGATATCACATCTCATGCTATAGGAAGGGTCTCAGGATTGGAATGGGAAGGACTTGGATATCACATCTCATGCTATAGATAGGCTCTCAGGTTTGGAAAGGGAAGGAGTTGGATATCACATCTCATGGTATAGGAAGGGTCTCAGGATTGGAATGGGAAGTAGTTGGATATCACATCTCATGCTATAGGAAGGGTCTCAGGTTTGGTATAAGCATTGAGATTTCACATCTCATGCTATAGGACGTTTCTCAGGATTGGAATGGAAGGAGTTGGATATCACATCTCATGTTATAGGAAGGATCTCAGGTTTGGTATTAGAAGCATTGAGACATCACATCTCATGCTATAGGAAGGGTCTCAGGATTGGAATGGGAAGGAGTTGGATATCACATATCATGCTATAGGAAGGGTCTCAGGTTTGGTATAAGCATTGAGATATCACATCTCATGCTATAGGAAGGGTCTCAGGATTGGAATGGGAAGGAGTTGGATATCACATCTCATGCTAAAGGGAGGGTCTCAGGTTTGGAAGGGGTAGGATTTGGATATCACATCTCATGTTATAGGAAGGATCACAGGTTTGGTATTAGAAGCATTGAGATATCACATCTCATGCTATCGGAAGGGTCTCAGGATTGGAATGGGAAGGAGTTGAATATCACATCTCATGCTATAGGAAGGTTCTCAGGTTTGGAACGGGAAGGAGTTGGATATCCCATCTCATGTTATAGGACGGGTCTCAGGTTTGGTATTAGAAGCATTGAGATATCACATCGCATGCTGTAGGAAGGATCTCAGGTTTGCAATGGGTAGGAGTTGGATATTACATTCTTGCTATAGGAAGGGTCTCATGTTTGGAATGGGAAGAAGTTGGATATCACATATGCTATAGGAAGGGTCTCAGGTTTGGAACGGGAAGGAGTTGGATATCCCATCTCATGTTATAGGACGGGTCTCTGGTTTGGTATTAGAATCATTGAGATATCACATCGCATGCTGTAGGAAGCGTCTAAGGATTGGAATGGGATGGACTTGGATATCACATCTCATGCTATAGGTAGGCTCTCAGGTTTGGTATAAGCATTGAGATATCACATCTCATGCTATAGGAAGGGTCTCAGGATTGGAATGGGAAGGATTTGAATATCACATCTCATGCTATAGGAAGGGTCTCAGGTTTGGTATAAGCATGGAGATATCACTTCTCATGCTATAGGAAGTGTCTCAGGATTGGAATGGGAAGGAGTTGGATATCACATCTCATGTTATAGGAAGGATCTCAGGTTTGGTATTAGAAGCATTGAGACATCACATCTCATGCTATAGGAAGGGTCTCAGGATTGGTATAAGCATTGAGATATCACATCTCTGCTATCGGAAGGGTCTCAGGATTGGAATGGGACGGAGTTGGATATCCCAGCTCGTTATAGGAGGGGTCTCTGGTTTGGCATTAGAAGCATTAAGATATCACATCTCATGGTATAGGACGGGTCTCAGAATTGGAATGGGAAGGAGTTGGATATCACATCTCAAGCTATAGGAAGGGTCTCAGGATTGAAATGGGAAGGACTTGGATATCACATCTCATGTTATAGGAAGGGTCTCAGGTTTGGTATTAGAAGCATTGAGATATCACATCTCATGCTATAGGAAGGGTCTCAGGATTGGAATGGAAAGGACTTGGATATCACATCTCATGTTATAGGAAGGGTCTCAGGTTTGGTATTAGAAGCATTGAGATATCACATCTCATGCTATAGGAAGGGTCTCAGAATTGGAATGGGAAGGAGTTGGATATCACATCTCAAGCTATAGGAAGGGTCTCAGGATTGGAATGGGAAGGAGTTTGATATCACATCTCATGCCATGTATGGGTCTCAGGTTTTGTAGAAGCATTGGGATATCACATCTCATGCTATCGGAAGGGTATCAGGATTGGATTTGGAAGGAGTTGGATATCCCATCTCATGCTATAGGAAGGGTCTCAGGTTGGAATGGGAAGGAGTTGGATATCACTTCTCATGTTTTAGGAAGGGTCTCAGGATTGGAATGGGAAGGACTTGGATATCACATCTCATGCTATAGGAAGGCTCTCAGGTTTGGAAGGGGAAGGAGTTGGATATCACATTTCATGTTAGAGGTAGGATCTCAGGTTTGGTATTAGAGGCATTGAGATATCACATCTCATGCTATCAGAAGGATCTCAGGATTGGAATGGCAAGGAGTTGGATATCACATCTCATACTAAAGGGAGGGTCTCAGGTTTGGAAGGGGAAGGATTTGGATATTACATCTCATGTTATGGGAAGGATCTCAGGTTTGGTATTAGAAGCATTGAGATATCACATCTCATGCTATTGGGAGGATCTCAGGTTTGGTATTAGAGGCATTGAGATATCACATCTCATGCTATCAGAAGGGTCTCAGGATTGGAATGGGAAGGAGTCGGATATCACATCTCATGCTAAAGGGAGGGTCTCAGGTTTGGTATTAGAAGCATTGAGATATCACATCTCATGTTATAGGAAGGATCTCAGGTTTGGTATTAGAAACATTGAGATATCACATCTCATGCTATCAGAAGTGTCTCAGGATTGGAATGGGAAGGAGCTGGATATCACATCTCATGCTAAAGGAAGGGTCTCAGGTTTGGAACGGGAAGGAGTTGGATATCACATCTCATGTTATAGGAAGGGTCTCAGGTTTGGTATAAGCATTGAGATATGACATCTCTGCTATCGGAAGTGTCTCAGGAGTGGAATGGGAAGGAGTTGGATATCCCATCTCATGTTATAGGACGGGTCTCAGGTTTGTTATTAGAATCATTGAGATATCATATTGCATGCTGTAGGAAGGGTCTAAGGTTTGGAAGGGGAAGCATTTGGATATCACATCTCATGTTATCGGAAGGATCTCAGGTTTGGTATTAGATGTATTGAGATATCATATCTCATGCTATAGGAAGGGTCTCAGGACTGGAATGGGAAGGAGTTGGATATCACATCTCATGCTAAAGGAAGGGTCTCAGGTTTGGTAGAAGCATTGAGATATCACATCTCATGCTATAGGAAGGGTCTCAGGATTGGAATGGGAAGGACTTAGATATCACATATCATGCTATAGGGAGGGTCTCAGTTTTGATATTAGAAGCATTGAGATATCACATCTCATGCTATCGGAAGTGTCTCAGGATTGGAATGGGAAGGAGCTGGATATCACATCTCATGCTAAAGGAAGGGTCTCAGGTTTGGAACGGGAAGGAGTTGGATATCACATCTCATGTTATAGGAAGGGTCTCAGGTTTGGTATAAGCATTGAGATATGACATCTCTGCTATCGGAAGTGTCTGAGGAGTGGAATGGGAAGGAGTTGGATATCCCATCTCATGTTATAGGACGGGTCTCAGGTTTGTTATTAGAATCATTGAGATATCATATTGCATGCTGTAGGAAGGGTCTAAGGATTGGAATGGGAAGGACTTGGATATCACATCTCATGCTAGAGATAGGCTCTCAGGTTTGGAACGGGAAGGAGTTGGATATCACATTTCATGTTAGAGGAAGGATCTCAGGTTTGGTATTAGAAGCATTGAGATATCACATCTCATGCTATAGGAAGGGTCTCAGGATTGGAATGGTAAGGACTTGGATATCACATCTCATGCCATAGATAGGCTCTCAGGTTTGGAAAGGGAAGGAGTTGGATATCACATCTCATGGTATAGGAAGGGTCTCAGGATTGGAATGGGAAGTAGTTGGATATCACATCTCATGCTATAGGAAGGGTCTCAGGTTTGGTATAAGCATTGAGATATCACATCTCATGCTATAGGACGTTTCTCAGGATTGGAATGGAAGGAGTTGGATATCACATCTCATGTTATAGGAAGGATCTCAGGTTTGGTATTAGAAGCATTGAGACATCACATCTCATGCTATAGGAAGGGTCTCAGGATTGGAATGGGAAGGAGTTGGATATCACATCTCATGCTAAAGGGAGGGTCTCAGGTTTGGAAGGGGTAGGATTTGGATATCACATCTCGTTATAGGAAGGATCACAGGTTTGGTATTAGAAGCATTGAGATATCACATCTCATGCTATCGGAAGGATCTCAGGACTGGAATGGGAAGGAGTTGGATATCACATCTCATGCTATAGGAAGGGTCTCAGGTTTGGAACGGGAAGGAGTTGGATATCCCATCTCATGTTATAGGACGGGTCTCAGGTTTGGTATTAGAAGCATTGAGATATCACATCGCATGCTGTAGGAAGGATCTCAGGTTTGGAATGGGAAGGAATTGGATATCACATCTCATGTCATAGGAAGTATCTCAGGTTTGGTATTAGAAGCATTGAGATATCACATCTCATGCTATAGGAATGGTCTCAGGATTGGAATGGGTAGGAGTTGGATATTACATTCTTGCTATAGGAAGGGTCTCATGTTTGGAATGGGAAGGAGTTGGATATCACATATGCTATAGGAAGGGTCTCAGGTTTGGAACGGGAAGGAGTTGGATATCCCATCTCATGTTATAGGACGGGTCTCTGGTTTGGTATTAGAATCATTGAGAAATCACATCGCATGCTTTAGGAAGCGTCTAAGGATTTTAATGGGATGGACTTGGATATCACATCTCATGCTATAGGTAGGCTCTCAGGTTTGGTATAAGCATTGAGATATCACATCTCATGCTATAGGAAGGGTCTCAGGATTGGAATGGGAAGGATTTGGATATCACATCTCATGCTACAGGAAGGGTCTCAGGTTTGGTATAAGCATGGAGATATCACTTCTCATGCTATAGGAAGTGTCTCAGGATTGGAATGGGAAGGAGTTGGATATCACATCTCATGTTATAGGAAGGATCTCAGGTTTGGTATTAGAAGCATTGAGACATCACATCTCATGCTATAGGAAGGGTCTCAGGATTGGTATAAGCATTGAGATATCACATCTCTGCTATCGGAAGGGTCTCAGGATTGGAATGGGAAGGAGTTGGATATCCCATCTCGTTATAGGAGGGGTCTCAGGTTTGGCATTAGAAGCATTGAGATATCACATCTCATGGTATAGGACGGGTCTCAGAATTGGAATGGGAAGGAGTTGGATATCACATCTCAAGCTATAGGAAGGGTCTCAGGATTGAAATGGGAAGGACTTGGATATCACATCTCATGTTATAGGAAGGGTCTCAGGTTTGGTATTAGAAGCATTGAGATATCACATCTCATGCTATAGGAAGGGTCTCAGGATTGGAATGGGAAGGACTTGGATATCACATCTCATGTTATAGGAAGGGTCTCAGGTTTGGTATTAGAAGCATTGAGATATCACATCTCATGCTATAGGAAGGGTGTCAGAATTGGAATGGGAAGGAGTTGGATATCACATCTCAAGCTATAGGAAGGGTCTCAGGATTGGAATGGGAAGGAGTTTGATATCACATCTCATGCCATGTATGGGTCTCAGGTTTTGTAGAAGCATTGGGATATCACATCTCATGCTATCGGAAGGGTATCAGGATTGGATTTGCAAGGAGTTGGATATCCCATCTCATGCTATAGGAAGGGTCTCAGGTTGGAATGGGAAGGAGTTGGATATCACTTCTCATGTTTTAGGAAGGGTCTCAGGATTGGAATGGGAAGGACTTGGATATCACATCTCATGCTATAGGAAGGCTCTCAGGTTTGGAAGGGGAAGGAGTTGGATATCACATTTCATGTTAGAGGTAGGATCTCAGGTTTGGTATTAGAGGCATTGAGATATCACATCTCATGCTATCAGAAGGATCTCAGGATTGGAATGGGAAGGAGTTGGATATCACATCTCATACTAAAGGGAGGGTCTCAGGTTTGGAAGGGGAAGGATTTGGATATTACATCTCATGTTATGGGAAGGATCTCAGGTTTGGTATTAGAAGCATTGAGATATCACATCTCATGCTATTGGGAGGATCTCAGGTTTGGTATTAGAGGCATTGAGATATCACATCTCATGCTATCAGAAGGGTCTCAGGATTGGAATGGGAAGGAGTCGGATATCACATCTCATGCTAAAGGGAGGGTCTCAGGTTTGGTATTAGAAGCATTGAGATAACACATCTCATGTTATAGGAAGGATCTCAGGTTTGGTATTAGAAACATTGAGATATCACATCTCATGCTATCAGAAGGGTCTCAGGATTGGAATGGGAAGGAGTTGGATATCACATCTCATGCTAAAGGGAGAGTCTCAGGTTTGGAAGGGGAAGGATTTGGATATCACATCTCATGTTATCGGAAGGATCTCAGGTTTGGTATTAGAAGTATTGAGATATCATATCTCATGCTATAGGAAGGGTCTCAGGACTGGAATGGGAAGGAGTTGGATATCACATCTCATGCTAAAGGAAGGGTCTCAGGTTTGGTAGAAGCATTGAGATATCACATCTCATGCTATAGGAAGGGTCTCAGGATTGGAATGGGAAGGACTTAGATATCACATCTCATGCTATAGGAAGGGTCTCCGGTTTGGAACGGGAAGGAGTTGGATATCCCATCTCATTTTATAGGAAGAGTCTCAGGTTTGGTATAAGCATTGAGATATCACATTGCATGCTGTAGGAAGGGTCTCAGGATTGGGATGGGAAGGAGTTGGATATCACATTTCATGCTATAGGAAGGGTCTCAGGTTTGGAACGGGAAGGAGTTGGATATCCCATCTCATGTTATAGGACGGGTCTCAGGTTTGGTATTAGAAGCATTGAGATATCACATTGCATGCTGTAGGAAGGGTCTCAGGATTGGAATGGGAAGGAGTTGTATATTACATTCTTGCTATAGGAAGGGTCTCATGTTTGGAATGGGAAGGAGTTGGATATCACATATGCTATAGGAAGGGTCTCAGGTTTGGAACGGGAAGGAGTTGGATATCACATCTCATGCTATAGGAAGGGTCTCAGGTTTGGTATAAGCATTGAGATATCACATCTCTGCTATCGGAAGTGTCTCAGGATTGGAATGGGAAGGAGTTGGATATCCCATCTCATGTTATAGGACGGGTCTCAGGTTTGTTATTAGAATCATTGAGATATCATATTGCATGCTGTAGGAAGGGTCTAAGGATTGGAATGGGAAGGACTTGGATATCACATCTCATGCTATAGGTAGGCTCTCAGGTTTGGAAAGGGAAGGAGTTGGATATCACATTTCATGTTAGAGGAAGGATCTCAGGTTTGGTATTAGAGGCATTGAGATATCACATCTCATGCTATAGGAAGGCTCTCAGGTTTGGAACGGGAAGGAGTTGGATATCACATCTCATGTTATAGGAAGGGTCTCAGGTGTGGTATAAGCATTCAGATATCACATCTCTGCTATCGGAAGTGTCTCAGGATTGGAATGGGAAGGAGTTGGATATCCCATCTCATGCTATAGATAGGCTCTCAGGTTTGGAAAGGGAAGGAGTTGGATATCACATCTCATGCTATAGGAAGGGTCTCAGGATTGGAATGGGAAGTAGTTGGATATCACATCTCATGCTATAGGAAGGGTCTCAGGTTTGGTATAAGCATTGAGATATCACATCTCATGCTATAGGACAGGTCTCAGGATTGGAATGGAAGGAGTTGGATATCACATCTCATGCTATAGGAAGGGTCTCAGGATTGGAATTAGAAGCATTGAGATATCACATCTCATGCTATAGGAAGGGTCTCAGGATTGGAATGGGAAGGACTTGGATATCACATCTCATGCTATAGATAGGCTCTCAGGTTTGGAAAGGGAAGGAGTTGGATATCACATCTCATACTATAGGAAGGGTCTCAGGATTGGAATGGGAAGTAGTTGGATATCACATCTCATGCTATAGGAAGGGTGTCAGGTTTGGTATAAGCATTGAGATATCACATCTCATGCTATAGGAAGTGTCTCAGGATTCGAATGGGAAGGAGTTGGATATCACATCTCATGTTATAGGAAGGTTCTCAGGTTTGGTATTAGAAGCATTGAGACATCACATCTCATGCTATAGGAAGGGTCACAGGATTGGAATGGGAAGGAGTTGGATATCACATCTCATGCTAAAGGGATGGTCTCAGGTTTGGAAGGGGAAGGATTTGGATATTACATCTCGTGTTATAGGAATGATCTCAGGTTTGGTATTAGAAGCATTGAGATATCACATCTCATGCTATCGGAAGGATCTCAGGTTTGGTGTTAGAAGCATTGAGATATCATATCTCATGCTATAGGAAGGGTCTCAGGATTGGAATGGGAAGGAGTTGTATATGACATCTCATGCCACAGGAAGGGTCTCAGGTTTGGTATAAGCATTGAGATATCACATCTCATGCTATAGGAATGGTCTCAGGATTGGAATGGGTAGGAGTTGGATATTACATTCTTGCTATAGGAAGGGTCTCATGTTTGGAATGGGAAGGAGTTGGATATCACATATGCTATAGGAAGTGTCTCAGGTTTGGAACGGGAATGAGTTGGATATCACATCTCATGTTATAGGAAGGGTCTCAGGTTTGGTATAAGCATTGAGATAGCACATCTCTGCTATCGGAGGTGGCTCAGGATTGGAATGGGAAGGATTTGGATATCACATCTCATGCTATAGGAAGGGTCTCAGGTTTGGTATACGCATGGAGTTATCACTTCTCATGCTATAGGAAGGGTCTCAGGATTGGAATGGGAAGGAGTTGAATATCACATCTCATGCTATAGGAAGGGTCTCAGGTTTGGTATAAGCATGGAGATATCACTTCTCATGCTATAGGAAGGGTCTCAGGATTGGAATGGGAAGGAGTTGGATATCACATCTCATGTTATAGGAAGGATCTCAGGTTTGGTATTAGAAACATTGAGATATCACATCTCATGCTATCAGAAGGGTCTCAGGATTGGAATGGGAAGGAGTTGGATATCACATCTCATGCTAAAGGGAGAGTCTCAGGTTTGGAAGGGGAAGCATTTGGATATCACATCTCATGTTATCGGAAGGATCTCAGGTTTGGTATTAGATGTATTGAGATATCATATCTCATGCTATAGGAAGGGTCTCAGGACTGGAATGGGAAGGAGTTGGATATCACATCTCATGCTAAAGGAAGGGTCTCAGGTTTGGTAGAAGCATTGAGATATCACATCTCATGCTATAGGAAGGGTCTCAGGATTGGAATGGGAAGGACTTAGATATCACATACCATGCTATAGGGAGGGTCTCAGTTTTGATATTAGAAGCATTGAGATATCACATCTCATGCTATCGGAAGTGTCTCAGGATTGGAATGGGAAGGAGCTGGATATCACATCTCATGCTAAAGGAAGGGTCTCAGGTTTGGAACGGGAAGGAGTTGGATATCACATCTCATGTTATAGGAAGGGTCTCAGGTTTGGTATAAGCATTGAGATATGACATCTCTGCTATCGGAAGTGTCTCAGGAGTGGAATGGGAAGGAGTTGGATATCCCATCTCATGTTATAGGACGGGTCTCAGGTTTGTTATTAGAATCATTGAGATATCATATTGCATGCTGTAGGAAGGGTCTAAGGATTGGAATGGGAAGGACTTGGATATCACATCTCATGCTATAGATAGGCTCTCAGGTTTGGAACGGGAAGGAGTTGGATATCACATTTCATGTTAGAGGAAGGATCTCAGGTTTGGTATTAGAAGCATTGAGATATCACATCTCATGCTATAGGAAGGGTCTCAGGGTTGGAATGGGAAGGACTTGGATATCACATCTCATGCTATAGATAGGCTCTCAGGTTTGGAAAGGGAAGGAGTTGGATATCACATCTCATGGTATAGGAAGGGTCTCAGGATTGGAAAGGGAAGTAGTTGGATATCACATCTCATGCTATAGGAAGGGTCTCAGGTTTGGTATAAGCATTGAGATATCACATCTCATGCTATAGGACGTTTCTCAGGATTGGAATGGAAGGAGTTGGATATCACATCTCATGTTATAGGAAGGATCTCAGGTTTGGTATTAGAAGCATTGAGACATCACATCTCATGCTATAGGAAGGGTCTCAGGATTGGAATGGGAAGGAGTTGGATATCACATCTCATGCTATAGGAAGGGTCTCAGGTTTGGTATAAGCATTGAGATATCACATCTCATGCTATAGGAAGGGTCTCAGGATTGGAATGGGAAGGAGTTGGATATCACATCTCATGCTAAAGGGAGGGTTTCAGGTTTGGAAGGGGTAGGATTTGGATATCACATCTCATGTTATAGGAAGGATCACAGGTTTGGTATTAGAAGCATTGAGATATCACATCTCATGCTATCGGAAGGGTCTCAGGATTGGAATGGGAAGGAGTTGGATATCACATCTCATGCTATAGGAAGGGTCTCAGGTTTGGAACGGGAAGGAGTTGGATATCCCATCTCATGTTATAGGACAGGTCTCAGGTTTGGTATTAGAAGCATTGAGATATCACATCGCATGCTGTAGGAAGGATCTCAGGTTTGGAATGGGAAGGAATTGGATATCACATCTCATGTCATAGGAAGTATCTCAGGTTTGGTATTAGAAGCATTGAGATATCACATCTCATGCTATAGGAATGGTCTCAGGATTGGAATGGGTAGGAGTTGGATATTACATTCTTGCTATAGGAAGGGTCTCATGTTTGGAATGGGAAGGAGTTGGATATCACATATGCTATAGGAAGGGTCTCAGGTTTGGAACGGGAAGGAGTTGGATATCACATTTCATGTTAGAGGAAGGATCTCAGGTTTGGTATTAGAAGCATTGAGATATCACATCTCATGCTATAGGAAGGGTCTCAGGATTGGAATGGGAAGGACTTGGATATCACATCTCATGCCATAGATAGGCTCTCAGGTTTGGAAAGGGAAGGAGTTGGATATCACATCTCATGGTATAGGAAGGGTCTCAGGATTGGAATGGGAAGTAGTTGGATATCACATCTCATGCTATAGGAAGGGTCTCAGGTTTGGTATAAGCATTGAGATATCACATCTCATGCTATAGGACGTTTCTCAGGATTGGAATGGAAGGAGTTGGATATCACATCTCATGTTATAGGAAGGATCTCAGGTTTGGTATTAGAACCATTGAGACATCACATCTCATGCTATAGGAAGGGTCTCAGGATTGGAATGGGAAGGAGTTGGATATCACATCTCATGCTAAAGGGAGGGTCTCAGGTTTGGAAGGGGTAGGATTTGGATATCACATCTCATGTTATAGGAAGGATCACAGGTTTGGTATTAGAAGCATTGAGATATCACATCTCATGCTATCGGAAGGGTCTCAGGACTGGAATGGGAAGGAGTTGGATATCACATCTCATGCTATAGGAAGGGTCTCAGGTTTGGAACGGGAAGGAGTTGGATATCCCATCTCATGTTATAGGACGGGTCTCAGGTTTGGTATTAGAAGCATTGAGATATCACATCGCATGCTGTAGGAAGGATCTCAGGTTTGGAATGGGAAGGAATTGGATATCACATCTCATGTCATAGGAAGTATCTCAGGTTTGGTATTAGAAGCATTGAGATATCACATCTCATGCTATAGGAATGGTCTCAGGATTGGAATGGGTAGGAGTTGGATATTACATTCTTGCTATAGGAAGGGTCTCATGTTTGGAATGGGAAGGAGTTGGATATCACATATGCTATAGGAAGGGTCTCAGGTTTGGAACGGGAAGGAGTTGGATATCCCATCTCATGTTATAGGACGGGTCTCTGGTTTGGTATTAGAATCATTGAGAAATCACATCGCATGCTTTAGGAAGCGTCTAAGGATTGGAATGGGATGGACTTGGATATCACATCTCATGCTATAGGTAGGCTCTCAGGTTTGGTATAAGCATTGAGATATCACATCTCATGCTATAGGAAGGGTCTCAGGATTGGAATGGGAAGGATTTGGATATCACATCTCATGCTACAGGAAGGGTCTCAGGTTTGGTATAAGCATGGAGATATCACTTCTCATGCTATAGGAAGTGTCTCAGGATTGGAATGGGAAGGAGTTGGATATCACATCTCATGTTATAGGAAGGATCTCAGGTTTGGTATTAGAAGCATTGAGACATCACATCTCATGCTATAGGAAGGGTCTCAGGATTGGTATAAGCATTGAGATATCACATCTCTGCTATCGGAAGGGTCTCAGGATTGGAATGGGAAGGAGTTGGATATCCCATCTCGTTATAGGAGGGGTCTCAGGTTTGGCATTAGAAGCATTGAGATATCACATCTCATGGTATAGGACGGGTCTCAGAATTGGAATGGGAAGGAGTTGGATATCACATCTCAAGCTATAGGAAGGGTCTCAGGATTGAAATGGGAAGGACTTGGATATCATATCTCATGTTATAGGAAGGGTCTCAGGTTTGGTATTAGAAGCATTGAGATATCACATCTCATGCTATAGGAAGGGTCTCAGGATTGGAATGGGAAGGACTTGGATATCACATCTCATGTTATAGGAAGGGTCTCAGGTTTGGTATTAGAAGCATTGAGATATCACATCTCATGCTATAGGAAGGGTGTCAGAATTGGAATGGGAAGGAGTTGGATATCACATCTCAAGCTATAGGAAGGGTCTCAGGATTGGAATGGGAAGGAGTTTGATATCACATCTCATGCCATGTATGGGTCTCAGGTTTTGTAGAAGCATTGGGATATCACATCTCATGCTATCGGAAGGGTATCAGGATTGGATTTGCAAGGAGTTGGATATCCCATCTCATGCTATAGGAAGGGTCTCAGGTTGGAATGGGAAGGAGTTGGATATCACTTCTCATGTTTTAGGAAGGGTCTCAGGATTGGAATGGGAAGGACTTGGATATCACATCTCATGCTATAGGAAGGGTCTCAGGATAGGAATGGGAAGGAGTTGTATATGACATCTCATGCCACAGGAAGGGTCTCAGGTTTGGTATAAGCATTGAGATATCACATCTCATGCTATAGGAATGGTCTCAGGATTGGAATGGGTAGGAGTTGGATATTACATTCTTGCTATAGGAAGGGTCTCATGTTTGGAATGGGAAGGAGTTGGATATCACATATGCTATAGGAAGTGTCTCAGGTTTGGAACGGGAATGAGTTGGATATCACATCTCATGTTATAGGAAGGGTCTCAGGTTTGGTATAAGCATTGAGATAGCACATCTCTGCTATCGGAAGTGGCTCAGGATTGGAATGGGAAGGATTTGGATATCACATCTCATGCTATAGGAAGGGTCTCAGGTTTGGTATACGCATGGAGTTATCACTTCTCATGCTATAGGAAGGGTCTCAGGATTGGAATGGGAAGGAGTTGAATATCACATCTCATGCTATAGGAAGGGTCTCAGGTTTGGTATAAGCATGGAGATATCACTTCTCATGCTATAGGAAGGGTCTCAGGATTGGAATGGGAAGGAGTTGGATATCACATCTCATGTTATAGGAAGGATCTCAGGTTTGGTATTAGAAACATTGAGATATCACATCTCATGCTATCAGAAGGGTCTCAGGATTGGAATGGGAAGGAGTTGGATATCACATCTCATGCTAAAGGGAGAGTCTCAGGTTTGGAAGGGGAAGCATTTGGATATCACATCTCATGTTATCGGAAGGATCTCAGGTTTGGTATTAGATGTATTGAGATATCATATCTCATGCTATAGGAAGGGTCTCAGGACTGGAATGGGAAGGAGTTGGATATCACATCTCATGCTAAAGGAAGGGTCTCAGGTTTGGTAGAAGCATTGAGATATCACATCTCATGCTATAGGAAGGGTCTCAGGATTGGAATGGGAAGGACTTAGATATCACATACCATGCTATAGGGAGGGTCTCAGTTTTGATATTAGAAGCATTGAGATATCACATCTCATGCTATCGGAAGTGTCTCAGGATTGGAATGGGAAGGAGCTGGATATCACATCTCATGCTAAAGGAAGGGTCTCAGGTTTGGAACGGGAAGGAGTTGGATATCACATCTCATGTTATAGGAAGGGTCTCAGGTTTGGTATAAGCATTGAGATATGACATCTCTGCTATCGGAAGTGTCTCAGGAGTGGAATGGGAAGGAGTTGGATATCCCATCTCATGTTATAGGACGGGTCTCAGGTTTGTTATTAGAATCATTGAGATATCATATTGCATGCTGTAGGAAGGGTCTAAGGATTGGAATGGGAAGGACTTGGATATCACATCTCATGCTATAGATAGGCTCTCAGGTTTGGAACGGGAAGGAGTTGGATATCACATTTCATGTTAGAGGAAGGATCTCAGGTTTGGTATTAGAAGCATTGAGATATCACATCTCATGCTATAGGAAGGGTCTCAGGGTTGGAATGGGAAGGACTTGGATATCACATCTCATGCTATAGATAGGCTCTCAGGTTTGGAAAGGGAAGGAGTTGGATATCACATCTCATGGTATAGGAAGGGTCTCAGGATTGGAAAGGGAAGTAGTTGGATATCACATCTCATGCTATAGGAAGGGTCTCAGGTTTGGTATAAGCATTGAGATATCACATCTCATGCTATAGGACGTTTCTCAGGATTGGAATGGAAGGAGTTGGATATCACATCTCATGTTATAGGAAGGATCTCAGGTTTGGTATTAGAAGCATTGAGACATCACATCTCATGCTATAGGAAGGGTCTCAGGATTGGAATGGGAAGGAGTTGGATATCACATCTCATGCTATAGGAAGGGTCTCAGGTTTGGTATAAGCATTGAGATATCACATCTCATGCTATAGGAAGGGTCTCAGGATTGGAATGGGAAGGAGTTGGATATCACATCTCATGCTAACGGGAGGGTTTCAGGTTTGGAAGGGGTAGGATTTGGATATCACATCTCATGTTATAGGAAGGATCACAGGTTTGGTATTAGAAGCATTGAGATATCACATCTCATGCTATCGGAAGGGTCTCAGGATTGGAATGGGAAGGAGTTGGATATCACATCTCATGCTATAGGAAGGGTCTCAGGTTTGGAACGGGAAGGAGTTGGATATCCCATCTCATGTTATAGGACAGGTCTCAGGTTTGGTATTAGAAGCATTGAGATATCACATCGCATGCTGTAGGAAGGATCTCAGGTTTGGAATGGGAAGGAATTGGATATCACATCTCATGTCATAGGAAGTATCTCAGGTTTGGTATTATAAGCATTGAGATATCACATCTCATGCTATAGGAATGGTCTCAGGATTGGAATGGGTAGGAGTTGGATATTACATTCTTGCTATAGGAAGGGTCTCATGTTTGGAATGGGAAGGAGTTGGATATCACATATGCTATAGGAAGGGTCTCAGGTTTGGAACGGGAAGGAGTTGGATATCACATTTCATGTTAGAGGAAGGATCTCAGGTTTGGTATTAGAAGCATTGAGATATCACATCTCATGCTATAGGAAGGGTCTCAGGATTGGAATGGGAAGGACTTGGATATCACATCTCATGCCATAGATAGGCTCTCAGGTTTGGAAAGGGAAGGAGTTGGATATCACATCTCATGGTATAGGAAGGGTCTCAGGATTGGAATGGGAAGTAGTTGGATATCACATCTCATGCTATAGGAAGGGTCTCAGGTTTGGTATAAGCATTGAGATATCACATCTCATGCTATAGGACGTTTCTCAGGATTGGAATGGAAGGAGTTGGATATCACATCTCATGTTATAGGAAGGATCTCAGGTTTGGTATTAGAAGCATTGAGACATCACATCTCATGCTATAGGAAGGGTCTCAGGATTGGAATGGGAAGGAGTTGGATATCACATCTCATGCTAAAGGGAGGGTCTCAGGTTTGGAAGGGGTAGGATTTGGATATCACATCTCATGTTATAGGAAGGATCACAGGTTTGGTATTAGAAGCATTGAGATATCACATCTCATGCTATCGGAAGGGTCTCAGGACTGGAATGGGAAGGAGTTGGATATCACATCTCATGCTATAGGAAGGGTCTCAGGTTTGGAACGGGAAGGAGTTGGATATCCCATCTCATGTTATAGGACGGGTCTCAGGTTTGGTATTAGAAGCATTGAGATATCACATCGCATGCTGTAGGAAGGATCTCAGGTTTGGAATGGGAAGGAATTGGATATCACATCTCATGTCATAGGAAGTATCTCAGGTTTGGTATTAGAAGCATTGAGATATCACATCTCATGCTATAGGAATGGTCTCAGGATTGGAATGGGTAGGAGTTGGATATTACATTCTTGCTATAGGAAGGGTCTCATGTTTGGAATGGGAAGGAGTTGGATATCACATATGCTATAGGAAGGGTCTCAGGTTTGGAACGGGAAGGAGTTGGATATCCCATCTCATGTTATAGGACGGGTCTCTGGTTTGGTATTAGAATCATTGAGAAATCACATCGCATGCTTTAGGAAGCGTCTAAGGATTGGAATGGGATGGACTTGGATATCACATCTCATGCTATAGGTAGGCTCTCAGGTTTGGTATAAGCATTGAGATATCACATCTCATGCTATAGGAAGGGTCTCAGGATTGGAATGGGAAGGATTTGGATATCACATCTCATGCTACAGGAAGGGTCTCAGGTTTGGTATAAGCATGGAGATATCACTTCTCATGCTATAGGAAGTGTCTCAGGATTGGAATGGGAAGGAGTTGGATATCACATCTCATGTTATAGGAAGGATCTCAGGTTTGGTATTAGAAGCATTGAGACATCACATCTCATGCTATAGGAAGGGTCTCAGGAT
The DNA here is from genome assembly GCF_040938575.1 of Ambystoma mexicanum. Classification (NCBI taxonomy): domain Eukaryota; kingdom Metazoa; phylum Chordata; class Amphibia; order Caudata; family Ambystomatidae; genus Ambystoma; species Ambystoma mexicanum. The sequence continues at coordinate 1,152,386,238 of NC_090934.1, forward strand.
TGGTATAAGCATTGAGATATCACATCTCTGCTATCGGAAGGGTCTCAGGATTGGAATGGGAAGGAGTTGGATATCCCATCTCGTTATAGGAGGGGTCTCAGGTTTGGCATTAGAAGCATTGAGATATCACATCTCATGGTATAGGACGGGTCTCAGAATTGGAATGGGAAGGAGTTGGATATCACATCTCAAGCTATAGGAAGGGTCTCAGGATTGAAATGGGAAGGACTTGGATATCACATCTCATGTTATAGGAAGGGTCTCAGGTTTGGTATTAGAAGCATTGAGATATCACATCTCATGCTATAGGAAGGGTCTCAGGATTGGAATGGGAAGGACTTGGATGTCACATCTCATGTTATAGGAAGGGTCTCAGGTTTGGTATTAGAAGCATTGAGATATCACATCTCATGCTATAGGAAGGGTGTCAGAATTGGAATGGGAAGGAGTTGGATATCACATCTCAAGCTATAGGAAGGGTCTCAGGATTGGAATGGGAAGGAGTTTGATATCACATCTCATGCCATGTATGGGTCTCAGGTTTTGTAGAAGCATTGGGATATCACATCTCATGCTATCGGAAGGGTATCAGGATTGGATTTGCAAGGAGTTGGATATCCCATCTCATGCTATAGGAAGGGTCTCAGGTTGGAATGGGAAGGAGTTGGATATCACTTCTCATGTTTTAGGAAGGGTCTCAGGATTGGAATGGGAAGGACTTGGATATCACATCTCATGCTATAGGAAGGCTCTCAGGTTTGGAAGGGGAAGGAGTTGGATATCACATTTCATGTTAGAGGTAGGATCTCAGGTTTGGTATTAGAGGCATTGAGATATCACATCTCATGCTATCAGAAGGATCTCAGGATTGGAATGGGAAGGAGTTGGATATCACATCTCATACTAAAGGGAGGGTCTCAGGTTTGGAAGGGGAAGGATTTGGATATTACATCTCATGTTATGGGAAGGATCTCAGGTTTGGTATTAGAAGCATTGAGATATCACATCTCATGCTATTGGGAGGATCTCAGGTTTGGTATTAGAGGCATTGAGATATCACATCTCATGCTATCAGAAGGGTCTCAGGATTGGAATGGGAAGGATTTGGATATTACATCTCATGTTATGGGAAGGATCTCAGGTTTGGTATTAGAAGCATTGAGATATCACATCTCATGCTATCAGAAGGATCTCAGGATTGGAATGGGAAGGAGTTGGATATCACATCTCATACTAAAGGGAGGGTCTCAGGTTTGGAAGGGGAAGGATTTGGATATTACATCTCATGTTATGGGAAGGATCTCAGGTTTGGTATTAGAAGCATTGAGATATCACATCTCATGCTATTGGGAGGGTCTCAGGTTTGGTATTAGAAGCATTGAGATATCACATCTCATGTTATAGGAAGGATCTCAGGTTTGGTATTAGAAACATTGAGATATCACATCTCATGCTATCAGAAGGGTCTCAGGATTGGAATGGGAAGGAGTTGGATATCACATCTCATGCTAAAGGGAGAGTCTCAGGTTTGGAAGGGGAAGGATTTGGATATCACATCTCATGTTATCGGAAGGATCTCAGGTTTGGTATTAGAAGTATTGAGATATCATATCTCATGCTATAGGAAGGGTCTCAGGACTGGAATGGGAAGGAGTTGGATATCACATCTCATGCTAAAGGAAGGGTCTCAGGTTTGGTAGAAGCATTGAGATATCACATCTCATGCTATAGGAAGGGTCTCAGGATTGGAATGGGAAGGACTTAGATATCACATCTCATGTTATCGGAAGGATCTCAGGTTTGGTATTAGAAGTATTGAGATATCATATCTCATGCTATAGGAAGGGTCTCAGGACTGGAATGGGAAGGAGTTGGATATCACATCTCATGCTATAGGAAGGGTCTCAGGTTTGGTATAAGCATTGAGATATCACATCTCATGCTATAGGACGTTTCTCAGGATTGGAATGGAAGGAGTTGGATATCACATCTCATGTTATAGGAAGGATCTCAGGTTTGGTATTAGAAGCATTGAGACATCACATCTCATGCTATAGGAAGGGTCTCAGGATTGGAATGGGAAGGAGTTGGATATCACATCTCATGCTAAAGGGAGGGTCTCAGGTTTGGAAGGGGTAGGATTTGGATATCACATCTCATGTTATAGGAAGGATCACAGGTTTGGTATTAGAAGCATTGAGATATCACATCTCATGCTATCGGAAGGGTCTCAGGACTGGAATGGGAAGGAGTTGGATATCACATCTCATGCTATAGGAAGGGTCTCAGGTTTGGAACGGGAAGGAGTTGGATATCCCATCTCATGTTATAGGACGGGTCTCAGGTTTGGTATTAGAAGCATTGAGATATCACATCGCATGCTGTAGGAAGGATCTCAGGTTTGGAATGGGAAGGAATTGGATATCACATCTCATGTCATAGGAAGTATCTCAGGTTTGGTATTAGAAGCATTGAGATATCACATCTCATGCTATAGGAATGGTCTCAGGATTGGAATGGGTAGGAGTTGGATATTACATTCTTGCTATAGGAAGGGTCTCATGTTTGGAATGGGAAGGAGTTGGATATCACATATGCTATAGGAAGGGTCTCAGGTTTGGAACGGGAAGGAGTTGGATATCCCATCTCATGTTATAGGACGGGTCTCTGGTTTGGTATTAGAATCATTGAGAAATCACATCGCATGCTTTAGGAAGCGTCTAAGGATTGGAATGGGATGGACTTGGATATCACATCTCATGCTATAGGTAGGCTCTCAGGTTTGGTATAAGCATTGAGATATCACATCTCATGCTATAGGAAGGGTCTCAGGATTGGAATGGGAAGGATTTGGATATCACATCTCATGCTACAGGAAGGGTCTCAGGTTTGGTATAAGCATGGAGATATCACTTCTCATGCTATAGGAAGTGTCTCAGGATTGGAATGGGAAGGAGTTGGATATCACATCTCATGTTATAGGAAGGATCTCAGGTTTGGTATTAGAAGCATTGAGACATCACATCTCATGCTATAGGAAGGGTCTCAGGATTGGTATAAGCATTGAGATATCACATCTCTGCTATCGGAAGGGTCTCAGGATTGGAATGGGAAGGAGTTGGATATCCCATCTCGTTATAGGAGGGGTCTCAGGTTTGGCATTAGAAGCATTGAGATATCACATCTCATGGTATAGGACGGGTCTCAGAATTGGAATGGGAAGGAGTTGGATATCACATCTCAAGCTATAGGAAGGGTCTCAGGATTGAAATGGGAAGGACTTGGATATCACATCTCATGTTATAGGAAGGGTCTCAGGTTTGGTATTAGAAGCATTGAGATATCACATCTCATGCTATAGGAAGGGTCTCAGGATTGGAATGGGAAGGACTTGGATATCACATCTCATGTTATAGGAAGGGTCTCAGGTTTGGTATTAGAAGCATTGAGATATCACATCTCATGCTATAGGAAGGGTGTCAGAATTGGAATGGGAAGGAGTTGGATATCACATCTCAAGCTATAGGAAGGGTCTCAGGATTGGAATGGGAAGGAGTTTGATATCACATCTCATGCCATGTATGGGTCTCAGGTTTTGTAGAAGCATTGGGATATCACATCTCATGCTATCGGAAGGGTATCAGGATTGGATTTGCAAGGAGTTGGATATCCCATCTCATGCTATAGGAAGGGTCTCAGGTTGGAATGGGAAGGAGTTGGATATCACTTCTCATGTTTTAGGAAGGGTCTCAGGATTGGAATGGGAAGGACTTGGATATCACATCTCATGCTATAGGAAGGCTCTCAGGTTTGGAAGGGGAAGGAGTTGGATATCACATTTCATGTTAGAGGTAGGATCTCAGGTTTGGTATTAGAGGCATTGAGATATCACATCTCATGCTATCAGAAGGATCTCAGGATTGGAATGGGAAGGAGTTGGATATCACATCTCATACTAAAGGGAGGGTCTCAGGTTTGGAAGGGGAAGGATTTGGATATTACATCTCATGTTATGGGAAGGATCTCAGGTTTGGTATTAGAAGCATTGAGATATCACATCTCATGCTATTGGGAGGATCTCAGGTTTGGTATTAGAGGCATTGAGATATCACATCTCATGCTATCAGAAGGGTCTCAGGATTGGAATGGGAAGGATTTGGATATTACATCTCATGTTATGGGAAGGATCTCAGGTTTGGTATTAGAAGCATTGAGATATCACATCTCATGCTATCAGAAGGATCTCAGGATTGGAATGGGAAGGAGTTGGATATCACATCTCATACTAAAGGGAGGGTCTCAGGTTTGGAAGGGGAAGGATTTGGATATTACATCTCATGTTATGGGAAGGATCTCAGGTTTGGTATTAGAAGCATTGAGATATCACATCTCATGCTATTGGGAGGGTCTCAGGTTTGGTATTAGAAGCATTGAGATATCACATCTCATGTTATAGGAAGGATCTCAGGTTTGGTATTAGAAACATTGAGATATCACATCTCATGCTATCAGAAGGGTCTCAGGATTGGAATGGGAAGGAGTTGGATATCACATCTCATGCTAAAGGGAGAGTCTCAGGTTTGGAAGGGGAAGGATTTGGATATCACATCTCATGTTATCGGAAGGATCTCAGGTTTGGTATTAGAAGTATTGAGATATCATATCTCATGCTATAGGAAGGGTCTCAGGACTGGAATGGGAAGGAGTTGGATATCACATCTCATGCTAAAGGAAGGGTCTCAGGTTTGGTAGAAGCATTGAGATATCACATCTCATGCTATAGGAAGGGTCTCAGGATTGGAATGGGAAGGACTTAGATATCACATCTCATGCTATAGGAAGGGTCTCCGGTTTGGAACGGGAAGGAGTTGGATATCCCATCTCATTTTATAGGAAGAGTCTCAGGTTTGGTATAAGCATTGAGATATCACATTGCATGCTGTAGGAAGGGTCTCAGGATTGGGATGGGAAGGAGTTGGATATCACATTTCATGCTATAGGAAGGGTCTCAGGTTTGGAACGGGAAGGAGTTGGATATCCCATCTCATGTTATAGGACGGGTCTCAGGTTTGGTATTAGAAGCATTGAGATATCACATTGCATGCTGTAGGAAGGGTCTCAGGATTGGAATGGGAAGGAGTTGGATATTACATTCTTGCTATAGGAAGGGTCTCATGTTTGGAATGGGAAGGAGTTGGATATCACATATGCTATAGGAAGGGTCTCAGGTTTGGAACGGGAAGGAGTTGGATATCACATCTCATGCTATAGGAAGGGTCTCAGGTTTGGTATAAGCATTGAGATATCACATCTCTGCTATCGGAAGTGTCTCAGGATTGGAATGGGAAGGAGTTGGATATCCCATCTCATGTTATAGGACGGGTCTCAGGTTTGTTATTAGAATCATTGAGATATCATATTGCATGCTGTAGGAAGGGTCTAAGGATTGGAATGGGAAGGACTTGGATATCACATCTCATGCTATAGGTAGGCTCTCTGGTTTGGAAAGGGAAGGAGTTGGATATCACATTTCATGTTAGAGGAAGGATCTCAGGTTTGGTATTAGAGGCATTGAGATATCACATCTCATGCTATAGGAAGGCTCTCAGGTTTGGAACGGGAAGGAGTTGGATATCACATCTCATGTTATAGGAAGGGTCTCAGGTGTGGTATAAGCATTCAGATATCACATCTCTGCTATCGGAAGTGTCTCAGGATTGGAATGGGAAGGAGTTGGATATCCCATCTCATGCTATAGATAGGCTCTCAGGTTTGGAAAGGGAAGGAGTTGGATATCACATCTCATGCTATAGGAAGGGTCTCAGGATTGGAATGGGAAGTAGTTGGATATCACATCTCATGCTATAGGAAGGGTCTCAGGTTTGGTATAAGCATTGAGATATCACATCTCATGCTATAGGACAGGTCTCAGGATTGGAATGGAAGGAGTTGGATATCACATCTCATGCTATAGGAAGGGTCTCAGGATTGGAATTAGAAGCATTGAGATATCACATCTCATGCTATAGGAAGGGTCTCAGGATTGGAATGGGAAGGACTTGGATATCACATCTCATGCTATAGATAGGCTCTCAGGTTTGGAAAGGGAAGGAGTTGGATATCACATCTCATACTATAGGAAGGGTCTCAGGATTGGAATGGGAAGTAGTTGGATATCACATCTCATGCTATAGGAAGGGTGTCAGGTTTGGTATAAGCATTGAGATATCACATCTCATGCTATAGGAAGTGTCTCAGGATTGGAATGGGAAGGAGTTGGATATCACATCTCATGTTATAGGAAGGTTCTCAGGTTTGGTATTAGAAGCATTGAGACATCACATCTCATGCTATAGGAAGGGTCACAGGATTGGAATGGGAAGGAGTTGGATATCACATCTCATGCTAAAGGGATGGTCTCAGGTTTGGAAGGGGAAGGATTTGGATATTACATCTCGTGTTATAGGAATGATCTCAGGTTTGGTATTAGAAGCATTGAGATATCACATCTCATGCTATCGGAAGGATCTCAGGTTTGGTGTTAGAAGCATTGAGATATCATATCTCATGCTATAGGAAGGGTCTCAGGATTGGAATGGAAAGGAGTTGTATATGACATCTCATGCCACAGGAAGGGTCTCAGGTTTGGTATAAGCATTGAGATATCACATCTCATGCTATAGGAATGGTCTCAGGATTGGAATGGGTAGGAGTTGGATATTACATTCTTGCTATAGGAAGGGTCTCATGTTTGGAATGGGAAGGAGTTGGATATCACATATGCTATAGGAAGTGTCTCAGGTTTGGAACGGGAATGAGTTGGATATCACATCTCATGTTATAGGAAGGGTCTCAGGTTTGGTATAAGCATTGAGATAGCACATCTCTGCTATCGGAAGTGGCTCAGGATTGGAATGGGAAGGATTTGGATATCACATCTCATGCTATAGGAAGGGTCTCAGGTTTGGTATACGCATGGAGTTATCACTTCTCATGCTATAGGAAGGGTCTCAGGATTGGAATGGGAAGGAGTTGAATATCACATCTCATGCTATAGGAAGGGTCTCAGGTTTGGTATTAGAAACATTGAGATATCACATCTCATGCTATCAGAAGGGTCTCAGGATTGGAATGGGAAGGAGTTGGATATCACATCTCATGCTAAAGGGAGAGTCTCAGGTTTGGAAGGGGAAGCATTTGGATATCACATCTCATGTTATCGGAAGGATCTCAGGTTTGGTATTAGATGTATTGAGATATCATATCTCATGCTATAGGAAGGGTCTCAGGACTGGAATGGGAAGGAGTTGGATATCACATCTCATGCTAAAGGAAGGGTCTCAGGTTTGGTAGAAGCATTGAGATATCACATCTCATGCTATAGGAAGGGTCTCAGGATTGGAATGGGAAGGACTTAGATATCACATATCATGCTATCAGAAGGGTCTCAGGATTGGAATGGGAAGGAGTTGGATATCACATCTCATGCTAAAGGGAGAGTCTCAGGTTTGGAAGGGGAAGCATTTGGATATCACATCTCATGTTATCGGAAGGATCTCAGGTTTGGTATTAGATGTATTGAGATATCATATCTCATGCTATAGGAAGGGTCTCAGGACTGGAATGGGAAGGAGTTGGATATCACATCTCATGCTAAAGGAAGGGTCTCAGGTTTGGTAGAAGCATTGAGGTATCACATCTCATGCTAAAGGAAGGGTCTCAGGTTTGGAACGGGAAGGAGTTGGATATCACATCTCATGTTATAGGAAGGGTCTCAGGTTTGGTATAAGCATTGAGATATGACATCTCTGCTATCGGAAGTGTCTCAGGAGTGGAATGGGAAGGAGTTGGATATCCCATCTCATGTTATAGGACGGGTCTCAGGTTTGTTATTAGAATCATTGAGATATCATATTGCATGCTGTAGGAAGGGTCTAAGGATTGGAATGGGAAGGACTTGGATATCACATCTCATGCTATAGATAGGCTCTCAGGTTTGGAACGGGAAGGAGTTGGATATCACATTTCATGTTAGAGGAAGGATCTCAGGTTTGGTATTAGAAGCATTGAGATATCACATCTCATGCTATAGGAAGGGTCTCAGGGTTGGAATGGGAAGGACTTGGATATCACATCTCATGCTATAGATAGGCTCTCAGGTTTGGAAAGGGAAGGAGTTGGATATCACATCTCATGGTATAGGAAGGGTCTCAGGATTGGAAAGGGAAGTAGTTGGATATCACATCTCATGCTATAGGAAGGGTCTCAGGTTTGGTATAAGCATTGAGATATCACATCTCATGCTATAGGACGTTTCTCAGGGTTGGAATGGAAGGAGTTGGATATCACATCTCATGTTATAGGAAGGATCTCAGGTTTGGTATTAGAAGCATTGAGACATCACATCGCATGCTATAGGAAGGGTCTCAGGATTGGAATGGGAAGGAGTTGGATATCACATCTCATGCTATAGGAAGGGTCTCAGGTTTGGTATAAGCATTGAGATATCACATCTCATGCTATAGGAAGGGTCTCAGGATTGGAATGGGAAGGAGTTGGATATCACATCTCATGCTATAGGAAGGGTCTCAGGTTTGGAACGGGAAGGAGTTGGATATCCCATCTCATGTTATAGGACAGGTCTCAGGTTTGGTATTAGAAGCATTGAGATATCACATCGCATGCTGTAGGAAGGATCTCAGGTTTGGAATGGGAAGGAATTGGATATCACATCTCATGTCATAGGAAGTATCTCAGGTTTGGTATTAGAAGCATTGAGATATCACATCTCATGCTATAGGAATGGTCTCAGGATTGGAATGGGTAGGAGTTGGATATTACATTCTTGCTATAGGAAGGGTCTCATGTTTGGAATGGGAAGGAGTTGGATATCACATATGCTATAGGAAGGGTCTCAGGTTTGGAACGGGAAGGAGTTGGATATCCCATCTCATGTTACAGGACGGGTGTCTGGTTTGGTATTAGAATCATTGAGATATCACATCGCATGCTGTAGGAAGCGTCTAAGGATTGGAATGGGATGGACTTGGATATCACATCTCATGCTATAGGTAGGCTCTCAGGTTTGGTATAAGCATTGAGATATCACATCTCATGCTATAGGAAGGGTCTCAGGATTGGAATGGGAAGGATTTGGATATCACATCTCATGCTATAGGAAGGGTCTCAGGTTTGGTATAAGCATGGAGATATCACTTCTCATGCTATAGGAAGTGTCTCAGGATTTGGAATGGGAAGGAGTTGGATATCACATCTCATGTTATAGCAAGGAACTCAGGTTTGGTATTAGAAGCATTGAGACATCACATCTCATGCTATAGGAAGGGTCTCAGGATTGGTATAAGCATTGAGATATCACATCTCTGCTATCGGAAGGGTCTCAGGATTGGAATGGGAAGGAGTTGGATACCCCATCTCGTTATAGGAGGGGTCTCAGGTTTGGCATTAGAAGCATTGAGATATCACATCTCATGGTATAGGACGGGTCTCAGAATTGGAATGGGAAGGAGTTGGATATCACATCTCAAGCTATAGGAAGGGTCTCAGGATTGAAATGGGAAGGACTTGGATATCACATCTCATGTTATAGGAAGGGTCTCAGGTTTGGTATTAGAAGCATTGAGATATCACATCTCATGCTATAGGAAGGGTCTCAGGATTGGAATGGGAAGGACTTGGATATCACATCTCATGTTATAGGAAGGGTCTCAGGTTTGGTATTAGAAGCATTGAGATATCACATCTCATGCTATAGGAAGGGTCTCAGAATTGGAATGGGAAGGAGTTGGATATCACATCTCAAGCTATAGGAAGGGTCTCAGAATTGGAATGGGAAGGAGTTTGATATCACATCTCATGCCATGTATGGGTCTCAGGTTTTGTAGAAGCATTGGGATATCACATCTCATGCTATCGGAAGGGTATCAGGATTGGATTTGGAAGGAGTTGGATATCCCATCTCATGCTAAAGGAAGGGTCTCAGGTTGGAATGGGAAGGAGTTGGATATCACTTCTCATGTTTTAGGAAGGGTCTCAGGATTGGAATGGGAAGGACTTGGATATCACATCTCAAGCTCTAGGAAGGCTCTCAGGTTTGGAAGGGGAAGGAGTTGGATATCACATTTCATGTTAGAGGTAGGATCTCAGGTTTGGTATTAGAGGCATTGAGATATCACATCTCATGCTATCAGAAGGATCTCAGGATTGGAATGGGAAGGAGTTGGATATCACATCTCATACTAAAGGGAGGGTCTCAGGTTTGGAAGGGGAAGGATTTGGGTATTACATCTCATGTTATGGGAAGGATCTCAGGTTTGGTATTAGAAGCATTGAGATATCACATCTCATGCTATTGGGAGGATCTCAGGTTTGGTATTAGAGGCATTGAGATATCACATCTCATGCTATCAGAAGGGTCTCAGGATTGGAATGGGAAGGAGTCGGATATCACATCTCATGCTAAAGGGAGGGTCTCAGGTTTGGTATTAGAAGCATTGAGATATCACATCTCATGTTATAGGAAGGATCTCAGGTTTGGTATTAGAAACATTGAGATATCACATCTCATGCTATCAGAAGGGTCTCAGGATTGGAATGGGAAGGAGTTGGATATCACATCTCATGCTAAAGGGAGAGTCTCAGGTTTGGAAGGGGAAGGATTTGGATATCACATCTCATGTTATCGGAAGGATCTCAGGTTTGGTATTAGAAGTATTGAGATATCATATCTCATGCTATAGGAAGGGTCTCAGGACTGGAATGGGAAGGAGTTGGATATCACATCTCATGCTAAAGGAAGGGTCTCAGGTTTGGTAGAAGCATTGAGATATCACATCTCATGCTATAGGAAGGGTCTCAGGATTGGAATGGGAAGGACTTAGATATCACATATCATGCTATAGAGAGGGTCTCAGTTTTGATATTAGAAGCATTGAGATATCACATCTCATGCTATCGGAAGTGTCTCAGGATTGGAATGGGAAGGAGCTGGATATCACATCTCATGCTAAAGGAAGGGTCTCAGGTTTGAAACGGGAAGGAGTTGGATATCACATCTCATGTTATAGGAAGGGTCTCAGGTTTGGTATAAGCATTGAGATATCACATCTCATGCTATAGGAAGGGTCTCAGGATTGGAATGGGAAGGAGTTGGATATCACATCTCATGCTATAGGAAGGGTATCAGGTTTGGTATAAGCATTGAGATATCACATCTCATGCTATAGGAAGGGTCTCAGGATTGGAATGGGAAGGAGTTGGATATCACATCTCATGCTATAGGAAGGGTCTCAGGTTTGGAACGGGAAGGAGTTGGATATCCCATCTCATTTTATAGGAAGAGTCTCAGGTTTGGTATAAGCATTGAGATATCACATTGCATGCTGTAGGAAGGGTCTCAGGATTGGGATGGGAAGGAGTTGGATATCACATCTCATGCTATAGGAAGGGTCTCAGGTTTGGAACGGGAAGGAGTTGGATATCCCATCTCATGTTATAGGACGGGTCTCAGGTTTGGTATTAGAAGCATTGAGATATCACATTGCATGCTGTAGGAAGGGTCTCAGGATTGGAATGGGAAGGAGTTGGATATTACATTCTTGCTATAGGAAGGGTCTCATGTTTGGAATGGGAAGCAGTTGGATATCACATATGCTATAGGAAGGGTCTCAGGTTTGGAACGGGAAGGAGTTGGATATCACATCTCATGCTATAGGAAGGGTCTCAGGTTTGGTATAAGCATTGAGATATCACATCTCTGCTATCGGAAGTGTCTCAGGATTGGAATGGGAAGGAGTTGGATATCCCATCTCATGTTATAGGACGGGTCTCAGGTTTGTTATTAGAATCATTGAGATATCATATTGCATGCTGTAGGAAGGGTCTAAGGATTGGAATGGGAAGGACTTGGATATCACATCTCATGCTATAGGTAGGCTCTCAGGTTTGGAAAGGGAAGGAGTTGGATATCACATTTCATGTTAGAGGAAGGATCTCAGGTTTGGTATTAGAGGCATTGAGATATCACATCTCATGCTATAGGAAGGGTCTCAGGATTGGAATGGGAAGGAGTTGGATATCACATCTCATGCTATAGGAAGGGTCTCAGGTTTGGTATAAGCATTGAGATATCACATCTCATGCTATAGGAAGAGTCTCAGGATGGGAATGGGAAGGAGTTGGAGATCACATCTGATGTTATAGGAAGGATCTCAGGTTTGGTATCAGAAGCATTGAGATATCACATCCCTGCTATCGGAAGGGTCTCAGGATTGGAATGGGAAGGAGTTGGATATCCCATCTCATGTTATAGGAAGAGTCTCAGGTTTGGTATTAGAAGCATTGAGATATCACATCTCATGCTATAGGAAGTGTCTCAGGATTGGAATGGGAAGGAGTTTGATATCACATCTCATGCCATGTATGGATCTCAGGTTTTGTAGAAGCATTGGGATATCACATCTCATGCTATCGGAAGGGTATCAGGAATGGATTTGGAAGGAGTTGGATATCCCATCTCATGCTATAGGAAGGGTCTCAGGTTGGAATGGGAAGGAGTTGGATATCACATCTGATGTTATAGGAAGGGTCTCAGGATTGGAATGGGAAGGACTTGGATATCACATCTCATGCTATAGGAAGGCTCTCAGGTTTGGAAGGGGAAGGAGTTGGATATCACATTTCATGTTAGAGGTAGGATCTCAGGTTTGGTAAAGAGGCATTGAGATATCACATCTCATGCTATAGGAAGGGTCTCAGGATTGGAATGGGAAGGAGTTGGATATCACATCTCATGTTATAGGATAGATCTCAGGTTTGGTATTAGAAGCATTGAGACATCACATCTCATGTTATAGGAAGTGTCTCAGGATTGGAATGGGAAGGACTTGGATATCACATCTCATGCTATAGGAAGGGTCTCAGGTTTGGAACGGGAAGGAGTAGGATATCCCATCTCATGTTATAGGAAGAGTCTCAGGTTTGGTATAAGCATTGAGATATCACATCTCTGCAATCGCAAGTGTCTCAGGATTGGGATGGGAAGGAGTTGAATATCACATCTCATGCTATAGGAAGGGTCTCAGGTTTGGTATAAGCATTGAGATATCACATCCCATGCTATAGGAAGGGTCTCAGGATTGGAATGGGAAGGAGTTGTATATGACATTTCATGCCGTAGGAAGGGTCTCAGGTTTGGTATAAGCTTTGAGATATCACATCTCTGCTATCGGAAGGGTCTCATGCTCGGAATGGGAAGGAGTTGGATATCCCATCTCATGTTACAGGAAGAGTCTCAGTTTTGTTAGAAGCATTGAGATATCACATCTCATTCTATAGGAAGTGTCTCAGGATTGGAATGGGAAGGACTTGGATATCACATCTCATGCTATAGGGAGGGTCTCAAGTTTGATATTAGAAGCATTGAGATATCACATCTCATGCTATAGAAAGGGTCTCAGGATTGGAATGGGAAGGAGTTGGATATCACATCTCATGCTATAGGAAGGGTCTCAGGTTTGGTATAAGCAGTGAGATATCACATCTCATGCTATAGGAAGGGTCTCAGGATTGGAATGGGAAGGAGTTGGATATCACATCTCATGTTATAGGAAGGATCTCAGGTTTGGTATAAGCATTGAGATATCACATTTCTGCTATCGGAAGGGTCTCAGGATTGGAATGGGAAGGAGTTGGATATTCCCATCTCATGTTATAGGAAGGGTCTCAGGATTGGAATGGGAAGGAGTTGGATATCAGATCTCATGCTATAGGAAGGGTCTCAGGTTTGGAACGGGAAGGATTTGGATATCACATCTCATGTTATAGGAAGAGTCTCAGGTTTGGTATAAGAATTGAGATATCACATCTCTGCTATCGGAGGTGTCTCAGGATTGGGATGGGAATTAATTGGATATCACATCTCATGCTATAGGAAGGGTATCAGGTTTGGAACGGGAAGGAGTTGGATATCCCATCTCATGTTATAGGACGGGTCTCAGGTTTGATATTAGAAGCATTGAAATATCAAATCGCATGCTGTAGGAAGGGTCTCAGGTTTGGAATGGGAAGGATTTGGATATCACATTTCATGTCATAGGAAGGATCTCAGGTTTGGTATTAGAAGCATTGATATATCACATCTCATGCTATAGGAATGGTCTCAGGATTGGAATGGGTAGGAGTTGGATATTACATTCTTTCTATAAGAAGGGTCTCATGTTTGGAATGGGAAGGAGTTGGATATCACATATGCTATAGGAAGTGTCTTAGGTTTGGAACGGGAATGAGTTGGATATCACATCTCATGTTATAGGAAGGGTCTCAGGTTTGGTATAAGCATTGAGATATCACATCTCTGCTATTGGAAGTGGCTCAGGATTGGAATGGGAAGGAGTTGGATATCCCATCTCATGTTATAGGACGGGTCTCTGGTTTGGTATAAGCATTGAGATATCACATCTCATGCTATAGGAAGGGTCTCAGGATTGGAATGGTAAGGATTTGGATATCACATCTCATGCTATAGGAAGGGTCTCAGGTTTGGTATACACATGGAGATATCACTTCTCATGCTATAGGAAGGGTCTCAGGATTGGAATGGGAAGAAATTGGATATCACATCTCATGCTATAGGAAGGGTCTCAGGTTTGGTATAAGCATGGAGATATCACTTCTCATGCTATAGGAAGGGTCTCAGGATTGGAATTGGAAGGAGTTGGATATCACATCTCATGTTATAGGAAGGATCTCAGGTTTGGTATTAGAAGCATTGAGATATCACATCTCATGCTATCGGAAGGGTCTCAGGATTGGAATGGGAAGGAGTTGGATATCTCATCTCATGCTATAGGAAGGGTCTCAGGTTTGGAACGGGAAGAAGTTGGATATCACATCTCATGTTATAGGAAGAGTCTCAGGTTTGGTATAAGCATTGAGATATCACATCTCTGCTATCGGAGGTGTCTCAGGATTGGGATGGGAAGGAATTGGATATCACATCTCATGCTATAGGAAGGGTCTCAGGTTTGGTATACGCATGGAGATATCACTTCTCATGCTATAGGAAGGGTCTCAGGATTGGAATGGGAAGGAGTTGGATATCACATCTCATGTTATAGGAAGGATCTCAGGTTTGGTATTAGAAGCATTGAGATATCACATCTCATGCTATCAGAAGGGTCTCAGGATTGGAATGGGAAGGAGTTGGATATCACATCTCATGCTAAAGGGAGGGTCTCAGGTTTGGAAGGGGAAGGATTTGGATATCACATCTCATGTTATCGGAAGGATCTCAGGTTTGGTATTAGAAGTATTGAGATATCATATCTCATGCAATAGGAAGGGTCTCAGGACTGGAATGGGAAGGAGTTGGATATCACATCTCATGCTAAAGGAAGGGTCTCAGGTTTGGTAGAAGCATTGAGATATCACATCTCATGCTACAGGAAGGGTCTCAGGATTGGAATGGGAAGGACTTAGATATCACATATCATGCTATAGGGAGGGTCTCAGTTTTGATATTAGAAGCTTTGAGATATCACATCTCATGCTATCGGAAGTGTCTCAGGATTGGAATGGGAAGGAGCTGGATATTACATCTCATGCTAAAGGAAGGGTCTCAGGTTTGGAACGGGAAGGAGTTGGATATCACATCTCATGTTATAGGAAGGGTCTCAGGTGTGGTATAAGCATTCAGATATCACATCTCATGCTATAGGAAGGGTCTCAGGTTTGGTATAAGCATTGAGATATCACATCTCATGCTATAGGAAGGGTCTCAGGATTGGAATGGGAAGGAGTTGTATATGACATTTCATGCCGTAGGAAGGGTCTCAGGTTTGGTATAAGCTTTGAGATATCACATCTCTGCTATCGGAAGGGTCTCATGCTTGGAATGGGAAGGAGTTGGATATCCCATCTCATGTTACAGGAAGAGTCTCAGTTTTGTTAGAAGCATTGAGATATCACATCTCATGCTATAGGAAGTGTCTCAGGATTGGAATGGGAAGGACTTGGATATCACATCTCATGCTATAATGAGGGTCTCAAGTTTGATATTAGAAGCATTGAGATATCACATCTCATGCTATAGGAAGGGTCTCAGGATTGGAATGGGAAGGAGTTGGATATCACATCTCATGCTATAGGAAGGGTCTCAGGTTTGGTATAAGCAGTGAGATATCACATCACATGCTATAGGAAGGGTCTCAGGATTGGAATGGGAAGGAGTTGGATATCACATCTCATGTTATAGGAAGGATCTCAGGTTTGGTATAAGCATTGAGATATCACATTTCTGCTATCGGAAGGGTCTCAGGATTGGAATGGGAAGGAGTTGGATATTCCCATCTCATGTTATAGGAAGGGTCTCAGGATTGGAATGGGAAGGAGTTGGATATCAGATCTCATGCTATAGGAAGGGTCTCAGGTTTGGAACGGGAAGGATTTGGATATCACATCTCATGTTATAGGAAGAGTCTCAGGTTTGGTATAAGAATTGAGATATCACATCTCTGCTATCGGAGGTGTCTCAGGATTGGGATGGGAAGGAATTGGATATCACATCTCATGCTATAGGAAGGGTATCAGGTTTGGAACGGGAAGGAGTTGGATATCCCATCTCATGTTATAGGATGGGTCTCAGGTTTGATATTAGAAGCATTGAGATATCACATCGCATGCTGTAGGAAGGGTCTCAGGTTTGGAATGGGAAGGATTTGGATATCACATTTCATGTCATAGGAAGGATCTCAGGTTTGGTATTAGAAGCATTGATATATCCCATCTCATGCTATAGGAATGGTCTCAGGATTGGAATGGGTAGGAGTTGGATATTACATTCTTTCTATAAGAAGGGTCTCATGTTTGGAATGGGAAGGAGTTGGATATCACATATGCTATAGGAAGTGTCTTAAGTTTGGAACGGGAATGAGTTGGATATCACATCTCATGTTATAGGAAGGGTCTCAGGTTTGGTATAAGCATTGAGATATCACATCTCTGCTATTGGAAGTGGCTCAGGATTGGAATGGGAAGGAGTTGGATATCCCATCTCATGTTATAGGACGGGTCTCTGGTTTGGTATAAGCATTGAGATATCACATCTCATGCTATAGGAAGGGTCTCAGGATTGGAATGGTAAGGATTTGGATATCACATCTCATGCTATAGGAAGGGTCTCAGGTTTGGTATACACATGGAGATATCACTTCTCATGCTATAGGAAGGGTCTCAGGATTGGAATGGGAAGAAATTGGATATCACATCTCATGCTATAGGAAGGGTCTCAGGTTTGGTATAAGCATGGAGATATCACTTCTCATGCTATAGGAAGGGTCTCAGGATTGGAAATGGAAGGAGTTGGATATCACATCTCATGTTATAGGAAGGATCTCAGGTTTGGTATTAGAAGCATTGAGATATCACATCTCATGCTATCGGAAGGGTCTCAGGATTGGAATGGGAAGGAGTTGGATATCTCATCTCATGCTATAGGAAGGGTCTCAGGTTTGGAACGGGAAGAAGTTGGATATCACATCTCATGTTATAGGAAGAGTCTCAGGTTTGGTATAAGCATTGAGATATCACATCTCTGCTATCGGAGGTGTCTCAGGATTGGGATGGGAAGGGATTGGATATCACATCTCATGCTATAGGAAGGGTCTCAGGTTTGGTATACGCATGGAGATATCACTTCTCATGCTATAGGAAGGGTCTCAGGATTGGAATGGGAAGGAGTTGGATATCACATCTCATGTTATAGGAAGGATCTCAGGTTTGGTATTAGAAGCATTGAGATATCACATCTCATGCTATCAGAAGGGTCTCAGGATTGGAATGGGAAGGAGTTGGATATCACATCTCATGCTAAAGGGAGGGTCTCAGGTTTGGAAGGGGAAGGAGTTGGATATCAGATCTCATGCTATAGGAAGGGTCTCAGGTTTGGAACGGGAAGGATTTGGATATCACATCTCATGTTATAGGAAGAGTCTCAGGTTTGGTATAAGAATTGAGATATCACATCTCTGCTATCGGAGGTGTCTCAGGATTGGGATGGGAAGGAATTGGATATCACATCTCATGCTATAGGAAGGGTATCAGGTTTGGAACGGGAAGGAGTTGGATATCCCATCTCATGTTATAGGATGGGTCTCAGGTTTGATATTAGAAGCATTGAGATATCACATCGCATGCTGTAGGAAGGGTCTCAGGTTTGGAATGGGAAGGATTTGGATATCACATTTCATGTCATAGGAAGGATCTCAGGTTTGGTATTAGAAGCATTGATATATCACATCTCATGCTATAGGAATGGTCTCAGGATTGGAATGGGTAGGAGTTGGATATTACATTCTTTCTATAAGAAGGGTCTCATGTTTGGAATGGGAAGGAGTTGGATATCACATATGCTATAGGAAGTGTCTTAGGTTTGGAACGGGAATGAGTTGGATATCACATCTCATGTTATAGGAAGGGTCTCAGGTTTGGTATAAGCATTGAGATATCACATCTCTGCTATTGGAAGTGGCTCAGGATTGGAATGGGAAGGAGTTGGATATCCCATCTCATGTTATAGGACGGGTCTCTGGTTTGGTATAAGCATTGAGATATCACATCTCATGCTATAGGAAGGGTCTCAGGATTGGAATGGTAAGGATTTGGATATCACATCTCATGCTATAGGAAGGGTCTCAGGTTTGGTATACACATGGAGATATCACTTCTCATGCTATAGGAAGGGTCTCAGGATTGGAATGGGAAGAAATTGGATATCACATCTCATGCTATAGGAAGGGTCTCAGGTTTGGTATAAGCATGGAGATATCACTTCTCATGCTATAGGAAGGGTCTCAGGATTGGAAATGGAAGGAGTTGGATATCACATCTCATGTTATAGGAAGGATCTCAGGTTTGGTATTAGAAGCATTGAGATATCACATCTCATGCTATCGGAAGGGTCTCAGGATTGGAATGGGAAGGAGTTGGATATCTCATCTCATGCTATAGGAAGGGTCTCAGGTTTGGAACGGGAAGAAGTTGGATATCACATCTCATGTTATAGGAAGGATCTCAGGTTTGGTATTAGAAGTATTGAGATATCATATCTCATGCTATAGGAAGGGTCTCAGGACTGGAATGGGAAGGAGTTGGATATCACATCTCATGCTAAAGGAAGGGTCTCAGGTTTGGTAGAAGCATTGAGATATCACATCTCATGCTACAGGAAGGGTCTCAGGATTGGAATGGGAAGGACTTAGGTATCACATATCATGCTATAGGGAGGGTCTCAGTTTTGATATTAGAAGCTTTGAGATATCACATCTCATGCTATCGGAAGTGTCTCAGGATTGGAATGGGAAGGAGCTGGATATTACATCTCATGCTAAAGGAAGGGTCTCAGGTTTGGAACGGGAAGGAGTTGGATATCACATCTCATGTTATAGGAAGGGTCTCAGGTGTGGTATAAGCATTCAGATATCACATCTCTGCTATCGGAAGTGTCTCAGGATTGGAATGGGAAGGAGTTGGATATCCCATCTCATGCTATAGGAAGGGTCTCAGGATTGGAATGGGAAGTAGTTGGATATCACATCTCATGCTATAGGAAGGGTCTCAGGATTGGAATGGGAAGTAGTTGGATATCACATCTCATGCTATAGGAAGGGTCTCAGGTTTGGTATAAGCATTGAGATATCACATCTCATGCTATAGGACAGGTCTCAGGAGTGGAATGGAAGGAGTTGGATATCACATCTCATGCTATAGGAAGGGTCTCAGGATTGGAATGGGAAGTAGTTGGATATCACATCTCATGCTATAGGAAGGGTCTCATGTTTGGTATTAGAAGCATTGAGATATCACATCTCATGCTATAGGAAGGGTCTCAGGATTGGAATGGGAAGGACTTGGATATCACATCTCATGCTATAGATAGGCTCTCAGGTTTGGAAAGGGAAGGAGTTGGATATCACATCTCATACTATAGGAAGGGTCTCAGGATTGGAATGGGAAGTAGTTGGATATCACATCTCATGCTATAGGAAGGGTGTCAGGTTTGGTATAAGCATTGAGATATCACATCTCATGCTATAGGACGGGTCTCAGTATTGGAATGGGAAGGAGTTGTATATGACATCTCATGCCGTAGGAAGGGTCTCAGGTTTGGTATAAGCATTGAGATATCACTTCTCATGATATAGGAAGTGTCTCAGGATTGGAATGGGAAGGAGTTGGATATCACATCTCATGCTAAAGGGAGGGTCTCAGGTTTGGAAGGGGAAGGATTTGGATATTACATCTCGTGTTATAGGAATGATATTAGGTTTGGTATTAGAAGCATTGAGATATCACATCTCATGCTATAGGAAGGGTCTCAGGATTGGAATGGGAAGGAGTTGGATATCACATCTCATGCTATAGGAAGGGTCTCAGGATTGGAATGGGAAGGAGTTGTGTATGACATCTCATGCCACAGGAAGGGTCTCAGGTTTGGTATAAGCATTGAGATATCACATCTCTGCAATCGGAAGGGTCTCAGGATTGGAATGGAAAGGAGTTGGATATCCCATCCTATGTTATAGGAAGGGTCTCAGGTTTGGTATTAGAAGCATTGAGATATCACATCTCATGCTATAGGAAGGGTCTCAGGATTGGAATGGGAAGGACTTGGATATCACATCTCATGCTATAGGGAGGGTCTCAAGTTTGGAAAGGGAAGGAGTTGGATATCACATTTCATGTTAGAGGTAGGATCTCAGTTTTGGTATTAGAGGCATTGAGATATCACATCTCATGCTATCAGAAGGGTCTCAGGATTGGAATGGGAAGGAGTTGGATATCACATCTCATGCTAAAGGGAGGGTCTCAGGTTTGGAAGGGGAAGGATTTGGATATCACATCTCATGTTATAGGAAGGATCTCAGGTTTGGTATTAGAAGCATTGAGATATGACATCTCATGCTATTGGAAGGATCTCAGGTTTGGTATTAGAGGCATTGAGATATCACATCTCATGCTAAAGGGAGGGTCTCAGGTTTGGAAGGGGAAGGATTTGGATATCACATCTCTTATTATAGGAAGGATCACAAGTTTGGTATTAGAAGCATTGAGATATCACATCTCATGCTATCGGAAAGGTCTCAGGATTGGAATGGGAAGGAGTTGGATATCACATCTCATGCTATAGGAAGGGTCTCAGGTTTGGAACGGGAAGGAGTTGGATATCACATCTCATGTTATAGGAAGAGTCTCAGGTTTGGTATAAGCATTGAGATATCACATCTCATGCTATAGGAATGGTCTCAGGATTGGAATGGGTAGGAGTTGGATATTACATTCTTGCTATAGGAAGGGTCTCATGTTTGGAATGGGAAGGAGTTGGATATCACATATGCTATAGGAAGTGTCTCAGGTTTGGAACGGGAATGAGTTGGATATCACATCTCATGTTATAGGAAGGGTCTCAGGTTTGGTATAAGCATTGAGATAGCACATCTCTGCTATCGGAAGTGGCTAAGGATTGGAATGGGAAGGATTTGGATATCACATCTCATGCTATAGGAAGGGTCTCAGGTTTGGTATATGCATGGAGTTATCACTTCTCATGCTATAGGAAGGGTCTCAGGATTGGAATGGGAAGGAGTTGAATATCACATCTCATGCTATAGGAAGGGTCTCAGGTTTGGTATAAGCATGGAGATATCACTTCTCATGCTATAGGAAGGGTCTCAGGATTGGAATGGGAAGGAGTTGGATATCACATCTCATGTTATAGGAAGGATCTCAGGTTTGGTATTAGAAACATTGAGATATCACATCTCATGCTATTAGAAGGGTCTCAGGATTGGAATGGGAAGGAGTTGGATATCACATCTCATGCTAAAGGGAGAGTCTCAGGTTTGGAAGGGGAAGCATTTGGATATCACATCTCATGTTATCGGAAGGATTTCAGGTTTGGTATTAGATGTATTGAGATATCATATCTCATGCTATAGGAAGGGTCTCAGGACTGGAATGGGAAGGAGTTGGATATCACATCTCATGCTAAAGGAAGGGTCTCAGGTTTGGTAGAAGCATTGAGATATCACATCTCATGCTATAGGAAGGGTCTCAGGATTGGAATGGGAAGGACTTAGATATCCCATATCATGCTATAGGGAGGGTCTCAGTTTTGATATTAGAAGCATTGAGATATCACATCTCATGCTATCGGAAGTGTCTCAGGATTGGAATGGGAAGGAGCTGGATATCACATCTCAATCTAAAGGAAGGGTCTCAGGTTTGGAACGGGAAGGAGTTGGATATCACATCTCATGTTATAGGAAGGGTCTCAGGTTTGGTATAAGCATTGAGATATCACATCTCTGCTATCGGAAGTGTCTCAGGAGTGGAATGGGAAGGAGTTGGATATCCCATCTCATGTTATAGGACGGGTCTCAGGTTTGTTATTAGAATCATTGAGATATCATATTGCATGCTGTAGGAAGGGTCTAAGGATTTGAATGGGAAGGACTTGGATATCACATATCATGCTATAGATAGGCTCTCAGGTTTGGAACGGGAAGGAGTTGGATATCACATTTCATGTTAGAGGAAGGATCTCAGGTTTGGTATTAGAAGCATTGAGATATCACATCTCATGCTATAGGAAGGGTCTCAGGATTGGAATGGGAAGGACTTGGATATCACATCTCATGCTATAGATAGGCTCTCAGGTTTGGAAAGGGAAGGAGTTGGATATCACATCTCATGGTATAGGAAGGGTCTCAGGATTAGAATGGGAAGTAGTTGGATATCACATCTCATGCTATAGGAAGGGTCTCAGGTTTGGTATAAGCATTGAGATATCACATCTCATGCTATAGGACGTTTCTCAGGATTGGAATGGAAGGAGTTGGATATCACATCTCATGTTATAGGAAGGATCTCAGGTTTGGTATTAGAAGCTTTGAGACATCACATCTCATCTCATGCTATAGGAAGGGTCTCAGGATTGGAATGGGAAGGAGTTGGATATCACATCTCATGCTAAAGGAAGGGTCTCAGGTTTGGTATAAGCATTGAGATATCACATCTCATGCTATAGTAAGGGTCTCAGGATTGGAATGGGAAGGAGCTGGATATCACATCTCAATCTAAAGGAAGGGTCTCAGGTTTGGAACGGGAAGGAGTTGGATATCACATCTCATGTTATAGGAAGGGTCTCAGGTTTGGTATAAGCATTGAGATATCACATCTCTGCTATCGGAAGTGTCTCAGGAGTGGAATGGGAAGGAGTTGGATATCCCATCTCATGTTATAGGACGGGTCTCAGGTTTGTTATTAGAATCATTGAGATATCATATTGCATGCTGTAGGAAGGGTCTAAGGATTTGAATGGGAAGGACTTGGATATCACATATCATGCTATAGATAGGCTCTCAGGTTTGGAACGGGAAGGAGTTGGATATCACATTTCATGTTAGAGGAAGGATCTCAGGTTTGGTATTAGAAGCATTGAGATATCACATCTCATGCTATAGGAAGGGTCTCAGGATTGGAATGGGAAGGACTTGGATATCACATCTCATGCTATAGATAGGCTCTCAGGTTTGGAAAGGGAAGGAGTTGGATATCACATCTCATGGTATAGGAAGGGTCTCAGGATTGGAATGGGAAGTAGTTGGATATCACATCTCATGCTATAGGAAGGGTCTCAGGTTTGGTATAAGCATTGAGATATCACATCTCATGCTATAGGACGTTTCTCAGGATTGGAATGGAAGGAGTTGGATATCACATCTCATGTTATAGGAAGGATCTCAGGTTTGGTATTAGAAGCATTGAGACATCACATCTCATGCTATAGGAAGGGTCTCAGGATTGGAATGGGAAGGAGTTGGATATCACATCTCATGCTAAAGGAAGGGTCTCAGGTTTGGTATAAGCATTGAGATATCACATCTCATGCTATAGTAAGGGTCTCAGGATTGGAATGGGAAGAAGTTGGATATCACATCTCATGCTAAAGGGAGGGTCTCAGGTTTGGAAGGGTTAGGATTTGGATATCACATCTCATGTTATAGGAAGGATCACAGGTTTGGTATTAGAAGCATTGAGATATCACATCTCATGCTATCGGAAGGGTCTCAGGATTGGAATGGGAAGGAGCTGGATATTACATCTCATGCTAAAGGAAGGGTCTCAGGTTTGGAACGGGAAGGAGTTGGATATCACATCTCATGTTATAGGAAGGGTCTCAGGTGTGGTATAAGCATTCAGATATCACATCTCTGCTATCGGAAGTGTCTCAGGATTGGAATGGGAAGGAGTTGGATATCCCATCTCATGCTATAGATAGGCTCTCAGGTTTGGAAAGGGAACGAGTTGGATATCACATCTCATGCTATAGGAAGGGTCTCAGGATTGGAATGGGAAGTAGTTGGATATCACATCTCATGCTATAGGAAGGGTCTCAGGTTTGGTATAAGGATTGAGATATCACATCTCATGCTATAGGACAGGTCTCAGGAGTGGAATGGAAGGAGTTGGATATCACATCTCATGCTATAGGAAGGGTCTCAGGATTGGAATGGGAAGTAGTTGGATATCACATCTCATGCTATAGGAAGGGTCTCAGGTTTGGTATTAGAAGCATTGAGATATCACATCTCATGCTATAGGAAGGTTCTCAGGATTGGAATGGGAAGGACTTGGATATCACATCTCATGCTATAGATAGGCTCTCAGGTTTGGAAAGGGAAGGAGTTGGATATCACATCTCATACTATAGGAAGGGTCTCAGGATTGGAATGGGAAGTAGTTGGATATCACATCTCATGCTATAGGAAGGGTGTCAGGTTTGGTATAAGCATTGAGATATCACATCTCATGCTATAGGACGGGTCTCAGGATTGGAATGGGAAGGAGTTGTATATGACATCTCATGCCGTAGGAAGGGTCTCAGGTTTGGTATAAGCATTGAGATATCACTTCTCATGCTATAGGAAGTGTCTCAGGATTGGAATGGGAAGGAGTTGGATATCACATCTCAAGTTATAGGAAGGATCTCAGGTTTTGTATTAGAAGCATTGAGACATCACATCTCATGCTATAGGAAGGGTCTCAGGATTGGAATGGGAAGGAGTTGGATATCACATCTCATGCTAAATGGAGGGTCTCAGGTTTGGAAGGGGAAGGATTTGGATATTACATCTCGTGTTATAGGAATGATCTCAGGTTTGGTATTAGAAGCATTGAGATATCACATCTCATGCTATCTGAAGGATCTCAGGTTTGGTGTTAGAAGCATTGAGATATCATATCTCATGCTATAGGAAGGGTCTCAGGATTGGAATGGGAAGGAGTTGGATATCACATCTCATGCTATAGGAAGGGTCTCAGGATTGGAATGGGAAGGAGTTGTATATGACATCTCATGCCACAGGAAGGGTCTCAGGTTTGGTATAAGCATTGAGATATCACATCTCTGCAATCGGAAGGGTCTCAGGATTGGAATGGAAAGGAGTTGGATATCCCATCTTATGTTATAGGAAGGGTCTCAGGTTTGGTATTAGAAGCATTGAGATATCACATCTCATGCTATAGGAAGGGTCTCAGGATTGGAATGGGAAGGACTTGGATATCACATCTCATGCTATAGGGAGGGTCTCACGTTTGGAAAGGGAAGGAGTTGGATATCACATTTCATGTTAGAGGTAGGATGTCAGTTTTGGTATTAGAGGCATTGAGATATCACATCTCATGCTATAGGAAGGGTCTAAGGATTGGAATGGGAAGGAGTTGGATATCACATCTCATGCTAAAGGGAGGGTCTCAGGTTTGGAAGGGGAAGGATTTGGATATCACATCTCATGTTATAGGAAGGATCTCAGGTTTGGTATTAGAAGCATTGAGATATGACATCTCATGCTATTGGAAGGATCTCAGGTTTGGTATTAGAGGCATTGAGATATCACATCTCATGCTAAAGGGAGGGTCTCAGGTTTGGAAGGGGAAGGATTTGGATATCACATCTCTTATTATAGGAAGGATCACAAGTTTGGTATTAGAAGCATTGAGATATCACATCTCATGCTATCGGAAGGGTCTCAGGATTGGAATGGGAAGGAGTTGGATATCACATCTCAAGTTATAGGAAGGATCTCAGGTTTTGTATTAGAAGCATTGAGACATCACATCTCATGCTATAGGAAGGGTCTCAGGATTGGAATGGGAAGGAGTTGGATATCACATCTCATGCTAAATGGAGGGTCTCAGGTTTGGAAGGGGAAGGATTTGGATATTACATCTCGTGTTATAGGAATGATCTCAGGTTTGGTATTAGAAGCATTGAGATATCACATCTCATGCTATCTGAAGGATCTCAGGTTTGGTATTAGAAGCATTGAGATATGACATCTCATGCTATTGGAAGGATCTCAGGTTTGGTATTAGAGGCATTGAGATATCACATCTCATGCTAAAGGGAGGGTCTCAGGTTTGGAAGGGGAAGGATTTGGATATCACATCTCTTATTATAGGAAGGATCACAAGTTTGGTATTAGAAGCATTGAGATATCACATCTCATGCTATCGGAAGGGTCTCAGGATTGGAATGGGAAGGAGTTGGATATCACATCTCATGCTATAGGAAGGGTCTCAGGTTTGGAACGGGAAGGAGTTGGATATCACATCTCATGTTATAGGAAGAGTCTCAGGTTTGGTATAAGCATTGAGATATCACATCTCATGCTATAGGAATGGTCTCAGGATTGGAATGGGTAGGAGTTGGATATTACATTCTTGCTATAGGAAGGGTCTCATGTTTGGAATGGGAAGAAGTTGGATATCACATATGCTATAGGAAGTGTCTCAGGTTTGGAACGGGAATGAGTTGGATATCACATCTCATGTTATAGGAAGGGTCTCAGGTTTGGTATAAGCATTGAGATAGCACATCTCTGCTATCGGAAGTGGCTCAGGATTGGAATGGGAAGGATTTGGATATCACATCGCATGCTATAGGAAGGGTCTCAGGTTTGGTATAAGCATGGAGATATCACTTCTCATGCTATAGGAAGGGTCTCAGGATTGGAATGGGAAGGAGTTGGATATCACATCTCAAGTTATAGGAAGGATCTCAGGTTTTGTATTAGAAGCATTGAGACATCACATCTCATGCTATAGGAAGGGTCTCAGGATTGGAATGGGAAGGAGTTGGATATCACATCTCATGCTAAATGGAGGGTCTCAGGTTTGGAAGGGGAAGGATTTGGATATTACATCTCGTGTTATAGGAATGATCTCAGGTTTGGTATTAGAAGCATTGAGATATCACATCTCATGCTATCTGAAGGATCTCAGGTTTGGTATTAGAAGCATTGAGATATGACATCTCATGCTATTGGAAGGATCTCAGGTTTGGTATTAGAGGCATTGAGATATCACATCTCATGCTAAAGGGAGGGTCTCAGGTTTGGAAGGGGAAGGATTTGGATATCACATCTCTTATTATAGGAAGGATCACAAGTTTGGTATTAGAAGCATTGAGATATCACATCTCATGCTATCGGAAGGGTCTCAGGATTGGAATGGGAAGGAGTTGGATATCACATCTCATGCTATAGGAAGGGTCTCAGGTTTGGAACGGGAAGGAGTTGGATATCACATCTCATGTTATAGGAAGAGTCTCAGGTTTGGTATAAGCATTGAGATATCACATCTCATGCTATAGGAATGGTCTCAGGATTGGAATGGGTAGGAGTTGGATATTACATTCTTGCTATAGGAAGGGTCTCATGTTTGGAATGGGAAGAAGTTGGATATCACATATGCTATAGGAAGTGTCTCAGGTTTGGAACGGGAATGAGTTGGATATCACATCTCATGTTATAGGAAGGGTCTCAGGTTTGGTATAAGCATTGAGATAGCACATCTCTGCTATCGGAAGTGGCTCAGGATTGGAATGGGAAGGATTTGGATATCACATCTCATGCTATAGGAAGGGTCTCAGGTTTGGTATAAGCATGGAGATATCACTTCTCATGCTATAGGAAGGGTCTCAGGATTGGAATGGGAAGGAGTTGGATATCACATCTCATGTTATAGGAAGGATCTCAGGTTTGGTATTAGAAACATTGAGATATCACATCTCATGCTATTAGAAGGGTCTCAGGATTGGAATGGGAAGGAGTTGGATATCACATCTCATGCTAAAGGGAGAGTCTCAGGTTTGGAAGGGGAAGCATTTGGATATCACATCTCATGTTATCGGAAGGATCTCAGGTTTGGTATTAGATGTATTGAGATATCATATCTCATGCTATAGGAAGGGTCTCAGGACTGGAATGGGAAGGAGTTGGATATCACATCTCATGCTAAAGGAAGGGTCTCAGGTTTGGTAGAAGCATTGAGATATCACATCTCATGCTATAGGAAGGGTCTCAGGATTGGAATGGGAAGGACTTAGATATCACATATCATGCTATAGGGAGGGTCTCAGTTTTGATATTAGAAGCATTGAGATATCACATCTCATGCTATCGGAAGTGTCTCAGGATTGGAATGGGAAGGAGCTGGATTACACATCTCAATCTAAAGGAAGGGTCTCAGGTTTGGAACGGGAAGGAGTTGGATATCACATCTCATGTTATAGGAAGGGTCTCAGGTTTGGTATAAGCATTGAGATATCACATCTCTGCTATCGGAAGTGTCTCAGGAGTGGAATGGGAAGGAGTTGGATATCCCATCTCATGTTATAGGACGGGTCTCAGGTTTGTGATTAGAATCATTGAGATATCATATTGCATGCTGTAGGAAGGGTCTAAGGATTTGAATGGGAAGGACTTGGATATCACATATCATGCTATAGATAGGCTCTCAGGTTTGGAACGGGAAGGAGTTGGATATCACATTTCATGTTAGAGGAAGGATCTCAGGTTTGGTATTAGAAGCATTGAGATATCACATCTCATGCTATAGGAAGGGTCTCAGGATTGGAATGGGAAGGACTTGGATATCACATCTCATGCTATAGATAGGCTCTCAGGTTTGGAAAGGGAAGGAGTTGGATATCACATCTCATGGTATAGGAAGGGTCTCAGGATTGGAATGGGAAGTAGTTGGATATCACATCTCATGCTATAGGAAGGGTCTCAGGTTTGGTATAAGCATTGAGATATCACATCTCATGCTATAGGACGTTTCTCAGGATTGGAATGGAAGGAGTTGGATATCACATCTCATGTTATAGGAAGGATCTCAGGTTTGGTATTAGAAGCATTGAGACATCACATCTCATGCTATAGGAAGGGTCTCAGGATTGGAATGGGAAGGAGTTGGATATCACATCTCATGCTAAAGGAAGGGTCTCAGGTTTGGTATAAGCATTGAGATATCACATCTCATGCTATAGTAAGGGTCTCAGGATTGGAATGGGAAGGACTTAGATATCACATATCATGCTATAGGGAGGGTCTCAGTTTTGATATTAGAAGCATTGAGATATCACATCTCATGCTATCGGAAGTGTCTCAGG
This sequence comes from Ambystoma mexicanum, assembly GCF_040938575.1. Taxonomy (NCBI): domain Eukaryota; kingdom Metazoa; phylum Chordata; class Amphibia; order Caudata; family Ambystomatidae; genus Ambystoma; species Ambystoma mexicanum. The sequence continues at coordinate 1,152,415,774 of NC_090934.1, forward strand.
ATTGGAATGGGAAGGAGCTGGATATCACATCTCAATCTAAAGGAAGGGTCTCAGTTTTGGAACGGGAAGGAGTTGGATATCACATCTCATGTTATAGGAAGGGTCTCAGGTTTGGTATAAGCATTGAGATATCACATCTCTGCTATCGGAAGTGTCTCAGGAGTGGAATGGGAAGGAGTTGGATATCCCATCTCATGTTATAGGACGGGTCTCAGGTTTGTGATTAGAATCATTGAGATATCATATTGCATGCTGTAGGAAGGGTCTAAGGATTTGAATGGGAAGGACTTGGATATCACATATCATGCTATAGATAGGCTCTCAGGTTTGGAACGGGAAGGAGTTGGATATCACATTTCATGTTAGAGGAAGGATCTCAGGTTTGGTATTAGAAGCATTGAGATATCACATCTCATGCTATAGGAAGGGTCTCAGGATTGGAATGGGAAGGACTTGGATATCACATCTCATGCTATAGATAGGCTCTCAGGTTTGGAAAGGGAAGGAGTTGGATATCACATCTCATGGTATAGGAAGGGTCTCAGGATTGGAATGGGAAGTAGTTGGATATCACATCTCATGCTATAGGAAGGGTCTCAGGTTTGGTATAAGCATTGAGATATCACATCTCATGCTATAGGACGTTTCTCAGGATTGGAATGGAAGGAGTTGGATATCACATCTCATGTTATAGGAAGGATCTCAGGTTTGGTATTAGAAGCATTGAGACATCACATCTCATGCTATAGGAAGGGTCTCAGGATTGGAATGGGAAGGAGTTGGATATCACATCTCATGCTAAAGGAAGGGTCTCAGGTTTGGTATAAGCATTGAGATATCACATCTCATGCTATAGTAAGGGCCTCAGGATTGGAATGGGAAGAAGTTGGATATCACATCTCATGCTAAAGGGAGGGTCTCAGGTTTGGAAGGGGTAGGATTTGGATATCACATCTCATGTTATAGGACGGATCACAGGTTTGGTATTAGAAGCATTGAGATATCACATCTCATGCTATCGGAAGGGTCTCAGGATTGGAATGGGAAGGAGTTGGATATCACATCTCATGCTATAGGAAGGGTCTCAGGTTTGGAACGGGAAGGAGTTGGATATCCCATCTCATGTTATAGGACGGGTCTCAGGTTTGGTATTAGAAGCATTCAGATATCACATTGCATGCTGTAGGAAGGATCTCAGGTTTGGAATGGGAAGGAATTGGATATCACATCTCATGTCATAGGAAGTATCTCAGGTTTGGTATTAGAAGCATTGAGATATCACATCTCATGCAATAGGAATGGTCTCAGGATTGGAATGGGTAGGAGTTGGATATTACATTCTTGCTATAGGAAAGGTCTCATGTTTGGAATGGGAAGGAGTTGGATATCACATATGCTATAGGAAGGGTCTCAGGTTTAGAACGGGAAGGAGTTGGATATCCCACCTCATGTTATAGGACGGGTCTCTGGTTTGGTATTAGAATCATTGAGATATCACATCGCATGCTGTAGGAAGCGTCTAAGGATTGGAATGGGATGGACTTGGATATCACATCTCATGCTATAGGTAGGCTCTCAGGTTTGGTATAAGCATTGAGATATCACATCTCATGCTATAGGAAGGGTCTCAGGATTGGAATGGGAAGGATTTGGATATCACATCATATGCTATAGGAAGGGTCTCAGGTTTGGTATAAGCATGGAGATATCACTTCTCATGCTATAGGAAGTGCCTCAGGATTGGAATGGGAAGGAGTTGGATATCACATCTCATGTTATAGGAAGGATCTCAGGTTTGGTATTAGAAGCATTGAGACATCACATCTCATGCTATAGGAAGGGTCTCAGGATTGGTATAAGCATTGAGATATCACATCTCTGCTATCGGAAGGGTCTCAGGATTGGAATGGGAAGGAGTTGGATATCCCATCTCGTTATAGGAGGGGTCTCAGGTTTGGTATTAGAAGCATTGAGATATCACATCTCATGGTATAGGACGGGTCTCAGAATTGGAATGGGAAGGAGTTGGATATCACATCTCAAGCTATAGGAAGGGTCTCAGGATTGAAATGGGAAGGACTTGGATATCACATCTCATGTTATAGGAAGGGTCTCAGGAATGGTATTAGAAGCATTGAGATATCACATCTCATGCTATAGGAAGGGTCTCAGGATTGGAATGGGAAGGACTTGGATATCACATCTCATGTTATAGGAAGGGTCTCAGGTTTGGTATTAGAAGCATTGAGATATCACATATCATGCTATAGGGAGGGTCTCAGTTTTGATATTAGAAGCATTGAGATATCACATCTCATGGTATAGGACGGATCTCAGAATTGGAATGGGAAGGAGTTGGATATCACATCTCAAGCTATAGGAAGGGTCTCAGGATTGAAATGGGAAGGACTTGGATATCACATCTCATGTTATAGGAAGGGTCTCAGGAATGGTATTAGAAGCATTGAGATATCACATCTCATGCTATAGGAAGGGTCTCAGGATTGGAATGGGAAGGAGCTGGATATCACATCTCATGCTAAAGGAAGGGTCTCAGGTTTGGAACGGGAAGGAGTTGGATATCACATCTCATGTTATAGGAAGGGTCTCAGGTGTGGTATAAGCATTCAGATATCACATCTCTGCTATCGGAAGTGTCTCAGGATTGGAATGGGAAGGAGTTGGATATCCCATCTCATGCTATAGATAGGCTCTCAGGTTTGGAAACGGAAGGAGTTGGATATCACATCTCATGCTATAGGAAGGGTCTCAGGATTGGAATGGGAAGTAGTTGGATATCACATCTCATGCTATAGGAAGGGTCTCAGGTTTGGTATAAGCATTGAGATATCACATCTCATGCTATAGGACAGGTCTCAGGATTGGAATGGAAGGAGTTGGATATCACATCTCATGCTATAGGAAGGGTCTCAGGATTGGAATAGGAAGTAGTTGGATATCACATCTCATGCTATAGGAAGGGTCTCAGGTTTGGTATTAGAAGCATTGAGATATCACATCTCATGCTATAGGAAGGGTCTCAGGATTGGAATGGGAAGGACTTGGATATCACATCTCATGCTATAGATAGGCTCTCAGGTTTGGAAAGGGAAGGAGTTGGATATCACATCTCATACTATAGGAAGGGTCTCAGGATTGGAATGGGAAGTAGTTGGATATCACATCTCATGCTATAGGAAGGGTGTCAGGTTTGGTATAAGCATTGAGATATCACATCTCTTGCTATAGGACGGGTCTCAGGATTGGAATGGGAAGGAGTTGTATATGACATCTCATGCCGTAGGAAGGGTCTCAGGTTTGGTATAAGCATTGAGATATCACTTCTCATGCTATAGGAAGTGTCTCAGGATTGGAATGGGAAGGAGTTGGATATCACATCTCATGTTATAGGAAGGGTCTCAGGTTTGGTATTAGAAGCATTGAGACATCACATCTCATGCTATAGGAAGGGTCTCAGGATTGGAATGGGAAGGAGTTGGATATCACATCTCATGCTAAAGGGAGGGTCTCAGGTTTGGAAGGGGAAGGATTTGGATATTACATCTCGTGTTATAGGAATGATCTCAGGTTTGGTATTAGAAGCATTGAGATATCACATCTCATGCTATCTGAAGGATCTCAGGTTTGGTGTTAGAAGCATTGAGATATCATATCTCATGCTATAGGAAGGGTCTCAGGATAGGAATGGGAAGGAGTTGGATATCACATCTCATGCTATAGGAAGGGTCTCAGGATTGGAATGGGAAGGAGTTGTATATGACATCTCATGCCACAGGAAGGGTCTCAGGTTTGGTATAAGCATTGAGATATCACATCTCTGCTATCGGAAGGGTCTCAGGATTGGAATGGGAAGGAGTTGGATATCCCATCTTATGTTATAGGAAGGGTCTCAGGTTTGGTATTAGAAGCATTGAGATATCACATCTCATGCTATAGGAAGGGTCTCAGGATTGGAATGGGAAGGACTTGGATATCACATCTCATGCTATAGGGAGGGTCTCACGTTTGGAAAGGGAAGGAGTTGGATATCACATTTCATGTTAGAGGTAGGATCTCAGTTTTGGTATTAGAGGCATTGAGATATCACATCTCATGCTATCAGAAGGGTCTCAGGATTGGAATGGGAAGGAGTTGGATATCACATCTCATGCTAAAGGGAGGGTCTCAGGTTTGGAAGGGGAAGGATTTGGATATCACATCTCATGTTATAGGAAGGATCTCAGGTTTGGTATTAGAAGCATTGAGATATGACATCTCATGCTATTGGAAGGATCTCAGGTTTGGTATTAGAGGCATTGAGATATCACATCTCATGCTAAAGGGAGGGTCTCAGGTTTGGAAGGGGAAGGATTTGGATATCACATCTCTTATTATAGGAAGGATCACAAGTTTGGTATTAGAAGCATTGAGATATCACATCTCATGCTATCGGAAGGGTCTCACGATTGGAATGGGAAGGAGTTGGATATCACATCTCATGCTATAGGAAGGGTCTCAGGTTTGGAACGGGAAGGAGTTGGATATCACATCTCATGTTATAGGAAGAGTCTCAGGTTTGGTATAAGCATTGAGATATCACATCTCATGCTATAGGAATGGTCTTAGGATTGGAATGGGTAGGAGTTGGATATTACATTCTTGCTATAGGAAGTGTCTCAGGTTTGGAACGGGAATGAGTTGGATATCACATCTCATGTTATAGGAAGGGTCTCAGGTTTGGTATAAGCATTGAGATAGCACATCTCTGCTATCGGAAGTGGCTCAGGATTGGAATGGGAAGGATTTGGATATCACATCTCATGCTATAGGAAGGGTCTCAGGTTTGGTATACGCATGGAGTTATCACTTCTCATGCTATAGGAAGGGTCTCAGGATTGGAATGGGAAGGAGTTGAATATCACATCTCATGCTATAGGAAGGGTCTCAGGTTTGGTATAAGCATGGAGATATCACTTCTCATGCTATAGGAAGGGTCTCAGGATTGGAATGGGAACGAGTTGGATATCACATCTCATGTTATAGGAAGGATCTCAGGTTTGGTATAAGCATGGAGATATCACATCTCATGCTATCAGAAGGGTCTCAGGATTGGAATGGGAAGGAGTTGGATATCACATCTCATGCTAAAGGGAGAGTCTCAGGTTTGGAAGGGGAAGCATTTGGATATCACATCTCATGTTATCGGAAGGATCTCAGGTTTGGTATTAGATGTATTGAGATATCATATCTCATGCTATAGGAAGGGTCTCAGGACTGGAATGGGAAGGAGTTGGATATCACATCTCATGCTAAAGGAAGGGTTTCAGGTTTGGTAGAAGCATTGAGATATCACATCTCATGCTATAGGAAGGGTCTCAGGATTGGAATGGGAAGGACTTAGATATCACATATCATGCTATAGGGAGGGTCTCAGTTTTGATATTAGAAGCATTGAGATATCACATCTCATGCTATCGGAAGTGTCTCAGGATTGGAATGGGAAGGAGCTGGATATCACATCTCAATCTAAAGGAAGGGTCTCAGGTTTGGAACGGGAAGGAGTTGGAAATCACATCTCATGTTATAGGAAGGGTCTCAGGTTTGGTATAAGCATTGAGATATCACATCACTGTTATCGGAAGTGTCTCAGGAGTGGAATGGGAAGGAGTTGGATATCCCATCTCATGTTATAGGACAGGTCTCAGGTTTGTTATTAGAATCATTGAGATATCATATTGCATGCTGTAGGAAGGGTCTAAGGATTGGAATGGGAAGGACTTGGATATCACATATCATGCTATAGATAGGCTCTCAGGTTTGGAACGGGAAGGAGTTGGATATCACATTTCATGTTAGAGGAAGGATCTCAGGTTTGGTATTAGAAGCATTGAGATATCACATCTCATGCTATAGGAAGGGTCTCAGGATTGGAATGGGAAGGACTTGGATATCACATCTCATGCTATAGATAGGCTCTCAGGTTTGGAAAGGGAAGGAGTTGGATATCACATCTCATGGTATAGGAAGGGTCTCAGGATTGGAATGGGAAGTAGTTGGATATCACATCTCATGCTATAGGAAGGGTCTCAGGTTTGGTATAAGCATTGAGATATCACATCTCATGCTATAGGACGTTTCTCAGGATTGGAATGGAAGGAGTTGGATATCACATCTCATGTTATAGGAATGATCTCAGGTTTGGTATTAGAAGCATCGAGACATCACATCTCATGCTATAGGAAGGGTCTCAGGATTGGAATGGGAAGGAGTTGGATATCACATCTCATGCTATAGGAAGGGTCTCAGGTTTGGTATAAGCATTGAGATATCACATCTCATGCTATAGGAAGGGTCTCAGGATTGGAATGGGAAGGAGTTGGATATCACATCTCATGCTAAAGGGAGGGTCTCAGGTTTGGAAGGGGTAGGATATGGATATCACATCTCATGTTATAGGAAGGATCACAGGTTTGGTATTAGAAGCATTGAGATATCACATCTCATGCTATCGGAAGGGTCTCAGGATTGGAATGGGAAGGAGTTGGATATCACATCTCATGCTATAGGAAGGGTCTCAGGTTTGGAACGGGAAGGAGTTGGATATCCCATCTCATGTTATAGGACGGGTCTCAGGTTTGGTATTAGAAGCATTGATATATCACATTGCATGCTGTAGGAAGGATCTCAGGTTTGGAATGGGAAGGAATTGGATATCACATCTCATGTCATAGGAAGTATCTCAGGTTTGGTATTAGAAGCATTGAGATATCACATCTCATGCTATAGGAATGGTCTCAGGATTGGAATGGGTAGGAGTTGGATATGACATTCTTGCTATAGGAAGGGTCTCATGTTTGGAATGGGAAGGAGTTGGATATCACATATGCTATAGGAAGGGTCTCAGGTTTGGAACGGGAAGGAGTTGGATATCCCATCTCATGTTATAGGACGGGTCTCTGGTTTGGTATTAGAATCATTGAGATATCACATCGCATGCTGTAGGAAGCGTCTAAGGATTGGAATGGGATGGACTTGGATATCACATCTCATGCTATAGGTAGGCTCTCAGGTTTGGTATAAGCATTGAGATATCACATCTCATGCTATAGGAAGGGTCTCAGGATTGGAATGGGAAGGATTTGGATATCACATCTCATGCTATAGGAAGGGTCTCAGGTTTGGTATAAGCATGGAGATATCACTTCTCATGCTATAGGAAGGGTCTCCGGATTGGTATAAGCATTGAGATATCACATCTCTGCTATCGGAAGGGTCTCAGGATTGGAATGGGAAGGAGTTGGATATCCCATCTCGTTATAGGAGGGGTCTCAGGTTTGGTATTAGAAGCATTGAGATATCACATCTCATGGTATAGGACGGGTCTCAGAATTGGAATGGGAAAGAGTTGGATATCACATCTCAAGCTATAGGAAGGGTCTCAGGATTGAAATGGGTAGGACTTGGATATCACATCTCATGTTATAGGAAGGGTCTCAGGTTTGGTATTAGAAGCATTGAGATATCACATCTCATGCTATAGGAAGGGTCTCAGGATTGGAATGGGAAGGACTTGGATATCACATCTCATGTTATAGGAAGGGTCTCAGGTTTGGTATTAGAAGCATTGAGATATCACATCTCATGCTATAGGAAGGGTCTCAGAATTGGAATGGGAAGGAGTTGGATATCACATCTCAAGCTATAGGAAGGGTCTCAGGATTGGAATGGGAAGGAGTTTGATATCACATCTCATGCCATGTATGGGTCTCAGGTTTTGTAGAAGCATTGGGATATCACATCTCATGCTATCGGAAGGGTATCAGGATTGGATTTGGAAGGAGTTGGATATCCCATCTCATGCTATAGGAAGGGTCTCAGGTTGGAATGGGAAGGAGTTGGATATCACTTCTCATGTTTTAGGAAGGGTCTCAGGATTGGAATGGGAAGGACTTGGATATCACATCTCATGCTATAGGAAGGCTCTCAGGTTTGGAAGGGGAAGGAGTTGGATATCACATTTCATGTTAGAGGTAGGATCTCAGGTTTGGTATTAGAGGCATTCAGATATCACATCTCATGCTATCAGAAGGATCTCAGGATTGGAATGGGAAGGAGTTGGATATCACATCTCATGCTAAAGGGAGGGTCTCAGGTTTGGAAGGGGAAGGATTTGGATATTACATCTCATGTTATGGGAAGGATCTCAGGTTTGGTATTAGAAGCATTGAGATATCACATCTCATGCTATCGGGAGGATCTCAGGTTTGGTATTAGAGGCATTGAGATATCACATCTCATGCTATCAGAAGGGTCTCAGGATTGGAATGGGAAGGAGTCGGATATCACATCTCATGCTAAAGGGAGGTTCTCAGGTTTGGTATTAGAAGCATTGAGATATCACATCTCATGTTATAGGAAGGATCTCAGGTTTGGTATTAGAAACATTGAGATATCACATCTCATGCTATCAGAAGGGTCTCAGGATTGGAATGGGAAGGAGTTGGATATCACATCTCATGCTAAAGGGAGAGTCTCAGGTTTGGAAGGGGAAGGATTTGGATATCACATCTCATGTTATCGGAAGGATCTCAGGTTTGGTATTAGAAGTATTGAGATATCATATCTCATGCTATAGGAAGGGTCTCAGGACTGGAATGGGAAGGAGTTGGATATCACATCTCATGCTAAAGGAAGGGTCTCAGGTTTGGTAGAAGCAATGAGATATCACATCTCATGCTATAGGAAGGGTCTCAGGATTGGAATGGGAAGGACTTAGATATCACATATCATGCTATAGAGAGGGTCTCAGTTTTGATATTAGAAGCATTGAGATATCACATCTCATGCTATCGGAAGTGTCTCAGGATTGGAATGGGAAGGAGCTGGATATCACATCTCATGCTAAAGGAAGGGTCTCAGGTTTGGAACGGGAAGGAGTTGGATATCACATCTCATGTTATAGGAAGGGTCTCAGGTTTGGTATAAGCATTGAGATATCACATCTCTGCTATCGGAAGTGTCTCAGGAGTGGAATGGGAAGGAGTTGGATATCCCATCTCATGTTATAGGACGGGTCTCAGGTTTGTTATTAGAATCATTGAGATATCATATTGCATGCTGTAGGAAGGGTCTAAGGATTGGAATGGGAAGGACTTGGATATCACATCTCATGCTATAGATAGGCTCTCAGGTTTGGAACGGGAAGGAGTTGGATATCACATTTCATGTTAGAGGAAGGATCTCAGGTTTGGTATTAGAAGCATTGAGATATCACATCTCATGCTATATGAAGGGTCTCAGGATTGGAATGGGAAGGACTTGGATATCACATCTCATGCTATAGATAGGTTATCAGGTTTGGAAAGGGAAGGAGTTGGATATCACATCTCATGGTATAGGAAGGGTCTCAGGATTGGAATGGGAAGTAGTTGGATATCACATCTCATGCTATAGGAAGGGTCTCAGGTTTGGTATAAGCATTGAGATATCACATCTCATACTATTGGACGGGTCTCAGGATTGGAATGGAAGGAGTTGGATATAACATCTCATGTTATAGGAAGGATCTCAGATTTGGTATTAGAAGCATTAAGACATCACATCGCATGCTATAGGAAGGGTCTCAGGATTGGAATGGGAAGGAGTTGGATATCACATCTCATGCTATAGGAAGGGTCTCAGGTTTGGTATAAGCATTGAGATATCACATCTCATGCTATAGGAAGGGTCTCAGGATTGGAATGGGAAGGAGTTGTATATGACATCTCATGCCGTAGGAAGGGTCTCAGGTTTGGTATAAGCATTGAGATATCACATCTCTGCTATCGGAAGGGTCTCAGGATTGGAATGGGAAGGAGTTGGATATCCCATCTCATGTTATAGGAAGAGTCTCAGGTTTGGTATTAGAAGCATTGAGATATCACATCTCATGCTATAGGAAGTGTCTCAGGATTGGAATGGGAAGGACTTGGATATCACATCTCATGCTATAGGGAGGGTCTCAAGTTTGATATTAGAAGCATTGAGATATCACATCTCATGCTATAGGAAGGGTCTCAGGATTGGAATGGGAAGGAGTTGGATATCACATCTCATGCTATAGGAAGGGTCTCAGGTTTGGTATAAGCAGTGAGATATCACATCTCATGCTATAGGAAGGGTCTCATGATTGGAATGGGAAGGAGTTGGATATCACATCTCATGTTATAGGAAGGATCTCAGGTTTGGTATAAGCATTGAGATATCACATCTCTGCTATCGGAAGGGTCTCAGGATTGGAATGGGAAGGAGTTGGATATCACATCTCATGCTAAAGGGAGGGTCTCAGGTTTGGAAGGGGAAGGATTTGGATATCACATCTCATGTTATAGGAAGGATCTCAGGTTTGGTATTAGAAGCATTGAGATATGACATCTCATGCTATTGGAAGGATCTCAGGTTTGGTATTAGAGGCATTGAGATATCACATCTCATGCTAAAGGGAGGGTCTCAGGTTTGGAAGGGGAAGGATTTGGATATCACATCTCTTATTATAGGAAGGATCACAAGTTTGGTATTAGAAGCATTGAGATATCACATCTCATGCTATCGGAAGGGTCTCAGGATTGGAATGGGAAGGAGTTGGATATCACATCTCATGCTATAGGAAGGGTCTTAGGTTTGGAACGGGAAGGAGTTGGATATCACATCTCATGTTATAGGAAGAGTCTCAGGTTTGGTATAAGCATTGAGATATCACATCTCATGCTATAGGAATGGTCTCAGGATTGGAATGGGTAGGAGTTGGATATTACATTCTTGCTATAGGAAGGGTCTCATGTTTGGAAAGGGAAGGAGTTGGATATCACATATGCTATAGGAAGTGTCTCAGGTTTGGAACGGGAATGAGTTGGATATCACATCTCATGTTATAGGAAGGGTCTCAGGTTTGGTATAAGCATTGAGATAGCACATCTCTGCTATCGGAAGTGGCTCAGGATTGGAATGGGAAGGATTTGGATATCACATCTCATGCTATAGGAAGGGTCTCAGGTTTGGTATACGCATGGAGTTATCACTTCTCATGCTATAGGAAGGTTCTCAGGATTGGAATGGGAAGGAGTTGAATATCACATCTCATGCTATAGGAAGGGTCTCAGGTTTGGTATAAGCATGGAGATATCACTTCTCATGCTATAGGAAGGGTCTCAGGATTGGAATGGGAAGGAGTTGGATATCACATCTCATGTTATAGGAAGGGTCTCAGGTTTGGTATAAGCATTGAGATAGCACATCTCTGCTATCGGAAGTGGCTCAGGATTGGAATGGGAAGGATTTGGATATCACATCTCATGCTATAGGAAGGGTCTCAGGTTTGGTATACGCATGGAGTTATCACTTCTCATGCTATAGGAAGGTTCTCAGGATTGGAATGGGAAGGAGTTGAATATCACATCTCATGCTATAGGAAGGGTCTCAGGTTTGGTATACGCATGGAGTTATCACTTCTCATGCTATAGGAAGGGTCTCAGGATTGGAATGGGAAGGAGTTGGATATCACATCTCATGTTATAGGAAGGATCTCAGGTTTGGTATTAGAAACATTGAGATATCACATCTCATGCTATCAGAAGGGTCTCAGGATTGGAATGGGAAGGAGATGGATATCACATCTCATGCTAAAGGGAGAGTCTCAGGTTTGGAAGGGGAAGCATTTGGATATCACATCTCATGTTATCGGAAGGATCTCAGGTTTGGTATTAGATGTATTGAGATATCATATCTCATGCTATAGGAAGGGTCTCAGGACTGGAATGGGAAGGAGTTGGATATCACATCTCATGCTAAAGGAAGGGTCTCAGGTTTGGTAGAAGCATTGAGATATCACATCTCATGCTATAGGAAGGGTCTCAGGATTGGAATGGGAAGGACTTAGATATCACATATCATGCTATAGGGAGGGTCTCAGTTTTGATATTAGAAGCATTGAGATATCACATCTCATGCTATCGGAAGTGTCTCAGGATTGGAATGTGAAGAGCTGGATATCACATCTCAATCTAAAGGAAGGGTCTCAGGTTTGGAACGGGAAGGAGTTGGATATCACATCTCATGTTATAGGAAGGGTCTCAGGTTTGGTATAAGCATTGAGATATCACATCTCTGCTATCGGAAGTGTCTCAGGAGTGGAATGGGAAGGAGTTGGATATCCCATCTCATGTTATAGGACGGGTCTCAGGTTTGTTATTAGAATCATTGAGATATCATATTGCATGCTGTAGGAAGGGTCTAAGGATTTGAATGGGAAGGACTTGGATATCACATATCATGCTATAGATAGGCTCTCAGGTTTGGAACGGGAAGGAGTTGGATATCACATTTCATGTTAGAGGAAGGATCTCAGGTTTGGTATTAGAAGCATTGAGATATGACATCTCATGCTATTGGAAGGATCTCAGGTTTGGTATTAGAGGCATTGAGATATCACATCTCATGCTAAAGGGAGGGTCTCAGGTTTGGAAGGGGAAGGATTTGGATATCACATCTCTTATTATAGGAAGGATCACAAGTTTGGTATTAGAAGCATTGAGATATCACATCTCATGCTATCGGAAGGGTCTCACGATTGGAATGGGAAGGAGTTGGATATCACATCTCATGCTATAGGAAGGGTCTCAGGTTTGGAACGGGAAGGAGTTGGATATCACATCTCATGTTATAGGAAGAGTCTCAGGTTTGGTATAAGCATTGAGATATCACATCTCATGCTATAGGAATGGTCTTAGGATTGGAATGGGTAGGAGTTGGATATTACATTCTTGCTATAGGAAGTGTCTCAGGTTTGGAACGGGAATGAGTTGGATATCACATCTCATGTTATAGGAAGGGTCTCAGGTTTGGTATAAGCATTGAGATAGCACATCTCTGCTATCGGAAGTGGCTCAGGATTGGAATGGGAAGGATTTGGATATCACATCTCATGCTATAGGAAGGGTCTCAGGTTTGGTATACGCATGGAGTTATCACTTCTCATGCTATAGGAAGGGTCTCAGGATTGGAATGGGAAGGAGTTGAATATCACATCTCATGCTATAGGAAGGGTCTCAGGTTTGGTATAAGCATGGAGATATCACTTCTCATGCTATAGGAAGGGTCTCAGGATTGGAATGGGAACGAGTTGGATATCACATCTCATGTTATAGGAAGGATCTCAGGTTTGGTATTAGAAACATTGAGATATCACATCTCATGCTATCAGAAGGGTCTCAGGATTGGAATGGGAAGGAGTTGGATATCACATCTCATGCTAAAGGGAGAGTCTCAGGTTTGGAAGGGGAAGCATTTGGATATCACATCTCATGTTATCGGAAGGATCTCAGGTTTGGTATTAGATGTATTGAGATATCATATCTCATGCTATAGGAAGGGTCTCAGGACTGGAATGGGAAGGAGTTGGATATCACATCTCATGCTAAAGGAAGGGTTTCAGGTTTGGTAGAAGCATTGAGATATCACATCTCATGCTATAGGAAGGGTCTCAGGATTGGAATGGGAAGGACTTAGATATCACATATCATGCTATAGGGAGGGTCTCAGTTTTGATATTAGAAGCATTGAGATATCACATCTCATGCTATCGGAAGTGTCTCAGGATTGGAATGGGAAGGAGCTGGATATCACATCTCAATCTAAAGGAAGGGTCTCAGGTTTGGAACGGGAAGGAGTTGGAAATCACATCTCATGTTATAGGAAGGGTCTCAGGTTTGGTATAAGCATTGAGATATCACATCACTGTTATCGGAAGTGTCTCAGGAGTGGAATGGGAAGGAGTTGGATATCCCATCTCATGTTATAGGACAGGTCTCAGGTTTGTTATTAGAATCATTGAGATATCATATTGCATGCTGTAGGAAGGGTCTAAGGATTGGAATGGGAAGGACTTGGATATCACATATCATGCTATAGATAGGCTCTCAGGTTTGGAACGGGAAGGAGTTGGATATCACATTTCATGTTAGAGGAAGGATCTCAGGTTTGGTATTAGAAGCATTGAGATATCACATCTCATGCTATAGGAAGGGTCTCAGGATTGGAATGGGAAGGACTTGGATATCACATCTCATGCTATAGATAGGCTCTCAGGTTTGGAAAGGGAAGGAGTTGGATATCACATCTCATGGTATAGGAAGGGTCTCAGGATTGGAATGGGAAGTAGTTGGATATCACATCTCATGCTATAGGAAGGGTCTCAGGTTTGGTATAAGCATTGAGATATCACATCTCATGCTATAGGACGTTTCTCAGGATTGGAATGGAAGGAGTTGGATATCACATCTCATGTTATAGGAATGATCTCAGGTTTGGTATTAGAAGCATCGAGACATCACATCTCATGCTATAGGAAGGGTCTCAGGATTGGAATGGGAAGGAGTTGGATATCACATCTCATGCTATAGGAAGGGTCTCAGGTTTGGTATAAGCATTGAGATATCACATCTCATGCTATAGGAAGGGTCTCAGGATTGGAATGGGAAGGAGTTGGATATCACATCTCATGCTAAAGGGAGGGTCTCAGGTTTGGAAGGGGTAGGATATGGATATCACATCTCATGTTATAGGAAGGATCACAGGTTTGGTATTAGAAGCATTGAGATATCACATCTCATGCTATCGGAAGGGTCTCAGGATTGGAATGGGAAGGAGTTGGATATCACATCTCATGCTATAGGAAGGGTCTCAGGTTTGGAACGGGAAGGAGTTGGATATCCCATCTCATGTTATAGGACGGGTCTCAGGTTTGGTATTAGAAGCATTGATATATCACATTGCATGCTGTAGGAAGGATCTCAGGTTTGGAATGGGAAGGAATTGGATATCACATCTCATGTCATAGGAAGTATCTCAGGTTTGGTATTAGAAGCATTGAGATATCACATCTCATGCTATAGGAATGGTCTCAGGATTGGAATGGGTAGGAGTTGGATATGACATTCTTGCTATAGGAAGGGTCTCATGTTTGGAATGGGAAGGAGTTGGATATCACATATGCTATAGGAAGGGTCTCAGGTTTGGAACGGGAAGGAGTTGGATATCCCATCTCATGTTATAGGACGGGTCTCTGGTTTGGTATTAGAATCATTGAGATATCACATCGCATGCTGTAGGAAGCGTCTAAGGATTGGAATGGGATGGACTTGGATATCACATCTCATGCTATAGGTAGGCTCTCAGGTTTGGTATAAGCATTGAGATATCACATCTCATGCTATAGGAAGGGTCTCAGGATTGGAATGGGAAGGATTTGGATATCACATCTCATGCTATAGGAAGGGTCTCAGGTTTGGTATAAGCATGGAGATATCACTTCTCATGCTATAGGAAGGGTCTCCGGATTGGTATAAGCATTGAGATATCACATCTCTGCTATCGGAAGGGTCTCAGGATTGGAATGGGAAGGAGTTGGATATCCCATCTCGTTATAGGAGGGGTCTCAGGTTTGGTATTAGAAGCATTGAGATATCACATCTCATGGTATAGGACGGGTCTCAGAATTGGAATGGGAAAGAGTTGGATATCACATCTCAAGCTATAGGAAGGGTCTCAGGATTGAAATGGGTAGGACTTGGATATCACATCTCATGTTATAGGAAGGGTCTCAGGTTTGGTATTAGAAGCATTGAGATATCACATCTCATGCTATAGGAAGGGTCTCAGGATTGGAATGGGAAGGACTTGGATATCACATCTCATGTTATAGGAAGGGTCTCAGGTTTGGTATTAGAAGCATTGAGATATCACATCTCATGCTATAGGAAGGGTCTCAGAATTGGAATGGGAAGGAGTTGGATATCACATCTCAAGCTATAGGAAGGGTCTCAGGATTGGAATGGGAAGGAGTTTGATATCACATCTCATGCCATGTATGGGTCTCAGGTTTTGTAGAAGCATTGGGATATCACATCTCATGCTATCGGAAGGGTATCAGGATTGGATTTGGAAGGAGTTGGATATCCCATCTCATGCTATAGGAAGGGTCTCAGGTTGGAATGGGAAGGAGTTGGATATCACTTCTCATGTTTTAGGAAGGGTCTCAGGATTGGAATGGGAAGGACTTGGATATCACATCTCATGCTATAGGAAGGCTCTCAGGTTTGGAAGGGGAAGGAGTTGGATATCACATTTCATGTTAGAGGTAGGATCTCAGGTTTGGTATTAGAGGCATTCAGATATCACATCTCATGCTATCAGAAGGATCTCAGGATTGGAATGGGAAGGAGTTGGATATCACATCTCATGCTAAAGGGAGGGTCTCAGGTTTGGAAGGGGAAGGATTTGGATATTACATCTCATGTTATGGGAAGGATCTCAGGTTTGGTATTAGAAGCATTGAGATATCACATCTCATGCTATCGGGAGGATCTCAGGTTTGGTATTAGAGGCATTGAGATATCACATCTCATGCTATCAGAAGGGTCTCAGGATTGGAATGGGAAGGAGTCGGATATCACATCTCATGCTAAAGGGAGGTTCTCAGGTTTGGTATTAGAAGCATTGAGATATCACATCTCATGTTATAGGAAGGATCTCAGGTTTGGTATTAGAAACATTGAGATATCACATCTCATGCTATCAGAAGGGTCTCAGGATTGGAATGGGAAGGAGTTGGATATCACATCTCATGCTAAAGGGAGAGTCTCAGGTTTGGAAGGGGAAGGATTTGGATATCACATCTCATGTTATCGGAAGGATCTCAGGTTTGGTATTAGAAGTATTGAGATATCATATCTCATGCTATAGGAAGGGTCTCAGGACTGGAATGGGAAGGAGTTGGATATCACATCTCATGCTAAAGGAAGGGTCTCAGGTTTGGTAGAAGCATTGAGATATCACATCTCATGCTATAGGAAGGGTCTCAGGATTGGAATGGGAAGGACTTAGATATCACATATCATGCTATAGAGAGGGTCTCAGTTTTGATATTAGAAGCATTGAGATATCACATCTCATGCTATCGGAAGTGTCTCAGGATTGGAATGGGAAGGAGCTGGATATCACATCTCATGCTAAAGGAAGGGTCTCAGGTTTGGAACGGGAAGGAGTTGGATATCACATCTCATGTTATAGGAAGGGTCTCAGGTTTGGTATAAGCATTGAGATATCACATCTCTGCTATCGGAAGTGTCTCAGGAGTGGAATGGGAAGGAGTTGGATATCCCATCTCATGTTATAGGACGGGTCTCAGGTTTGTTATTAGAATCATTGAGATATCATATTGCATGCTGTAGGAAGGGTCTAAGGATTGGAATGGGAAGGACTTGGATATCACATCTCATGCTATAGATAGGCTCTCAGGTTTGGAACGGGAAGGAGTTGGATATCACATTTCATGTTAGAGGAAGGATCTCAGGTTTGGTATTAGAAGCATTGAGATATCACATCTCATGCTATATGAAGGGTCTCAGGATTGGAATGGGAAGGACTTGGATATCACATCTCATGCTATAGATAGGTTATCAGGTTTGGAAAGGGAAGGAGTTGGATATCACATCTCATGGTATAGGAAGGGTCTCAGGATTGGAATGGGAAGTAGTTGGATATCACATCTCATGCTATAGGAAGGGTCTCAGGTTTGGTATAAGCATTGAGATATCACATCTCATACTATTGGACGGGTCTCAGGATTGGAATGGAAGGAGTTGGATATAACATCTCATGTTATAGGAAGGATCTCAGATTTGGTATTAGAAGCATTAAGACATCACATCGCATGCTATAGGAAGGGTCTCAGGATTGGAATGGGAAGGAGTTGGATATCACATCTCATGCTATAGGAAGGGTCTCAGGTTTGGTATAAGCATTGAGATATCACATCTCATGCTATAGGAAGGGTCTCAGGATTGGAATGGGAAGGAGTTGTATATGACATCTCATGCCGTAGGAAGGGTCTCAGGTTTGGTATAAGCATTGAGATATCACATCTCTGCTATCGGAAGGGTCTCAGGATTGGAATGGGAAGGAGTTGGATATCCCATCTCATGTTATAGGAAGAGTCTCAGGTTTGGTATTAGAAGCATTGAGATATCACATCTCATGCTATAGGAAGTGTCTCAGGATTGGAATGGGAAGGACTTGGATATCACATCTCATGCTATAGGGAGGGTCTCAAGTTTGATATTAGAAGCATTGAGATATCACATCTCATGCTATAGGAAGGGTCTCAGGATTGGAATGGGAAGGAGTTGGATATCACATCTCATGCTATAGGAAGGGTCTCAGGTTTGGTATAAGCAGTGAGATATCACATCTCATGCTATAGGAAGGGTCTCATGATTGGAATGGGAAGGAGTTGGATATCACATCTCATGTTATAGGAAGGATCTCAGGTTTGGTATAAGCATTGAGATATCACATCTCTGCTATCGGAAGGGTCTCAGGATTGGAATGGGAAGGAGTTGGATATCACATCTCATGCTAAAGGGAGGGTCTCAGGTTTGGAAGGGGAAGGATTTGGATATCACATCTCATGTTATAGGAAGGATCTCAGGTTTGGTATTAGAAGCATTGAGATATGACATCTCATGCTATTGGAAGGATCTCAGGTTTGGTATTAGAGGCATTGAGATATCACATCTCATGCTAAAGGGAGGGTCTCAGGTTTGGAAGGGGAAGGATTTGGATATCACATCTCTTATTATAGGAAGGATCACAAGTTTGGTATTAGAAGCATTGAGATATCACATCTCATGCTATCGGAAGGGTCTCAGGATTGGAATGGGAAGGAGTTGGATATCACATCTCATGCTATAGGAAGGGTCTTAGGTTTGGAACGGGAAGGAGTTGGATATCACATCTCATGTTATAGGAAGAGTCTCAGGTTTGGTATAAGCATTGAGATATCACATCTCATGCTATAGGAATGGTCTCAGGATTGGAATGGGTAGGAGTTGGATATTACATTCTTGCTATAGGAAGGGTCTCATGTTTGGAAAGGGAAGGAGTTGGATATCACATATGCTATAGGAAGTGTCTCAGGTTTGGAACGGGAATGAGTTGGATATCACATCTCATGTTATAGGAAGGGTCTCAGGTTTGGTATAAGCATTGAGATAGCACATCTCTGCTATCGGAAGTGGCTCAGGATTGGAATGGGAAGGATTTGGATATCACATCTCATGCTATAGGAAGGGTCTCAGGTTTGGTATACGCATGGAGTTATCACTTCTCATGCTATAGGAAGGTTCTCAGGATTGGAATGGGAAGGAGTTGAATATCACATCTCATGCTATAGGAAGGGTCTCAGGTTTGGTATAAGCATGGAGATATCACTTCTCATGCTATAGGAAGGGTCTCAGGATTGGAATGGGAAGGAGTTGGATATCACATCTCATGTTATAGGAAGGGTCTCAGGTTTGGTATAAGCATTGAGATAGCACATCTCTGCTATCGGAAGTGGCTCAGGATTGGAATGGGAAGGATTTGGATATCACATCTCATGCTATAGGAAGGGTCTCAGGTTTGGTATACGCATGGAGTTATCACTTCTCATGCTATAGGAAGGTTCTCAGGATTGGAATGGGAAGGAGTTGAATATCACATCTCATGCTATAGGAAGGGTCTCAGGTTTGGTATACGCATGGAGTTATCACTTCTCATGCTATAGGAAGGGTCTCAGGATTGGAATGGGAAGGAGTTGGATATCACATCTCATGTTATAGGAAGGATCTCAGGTTTGGTATTAGAAACATTGAGATATCACATCTCATGCTATCAGAAGGGTCTCAGGATTGGAATGGGAAGGAGATGGATATCACATCTCATGCTAAAGGGAGAGTCTCAGGTTTGGAAGGGGAAGCATTTGGATATCACATCTCATGTTATCGGAAGGATCTCAGGTTTGGTATTAGATGTATTGAGATATCATATCTCATGCTATAGGAAGGGTCTCAGGACTGGAATGGGAAGGAGTTGGATATCACATCTCATGCTAAAGGAAGGGTCTCAGGTTTGGTAGAAGCATTGAGATATCACATCTCATGCTATAGGAAGGGTCTCAGGATTGGAATGGGAAGGACTTAGATATCACATATCATGCTATAGGGAGGGTCTCAGTTTTGATATTAGAAGCATTGAGATATCACATCTCATGCTATCGGAAGTGTCTCAGGATTGGAATGTGAAGAGCTGGATATCACATCTCAATCTAAAGGAAGGGTCTCAGGTTTGGAACGGGAAGGAGTTGGATATCACATCTCATGTTATAGGAAGGGTCTCAGGTTTGGTATAAGCATTGAGATATCACATCTCTGCTATCGGAAGTGTCTCAGGAGTGGAATGGGAAGGAGTTGGATATCCCATCTCATGTTATAGGACGGGTCTCAGGTTTGTTATTAGAATCATTGAGATATCATATTGCATGCTGTAGGAAGGGTCTAAGGATTTGAATGGGAAGGACTTGGATATCACATATCATGCTATAGATAGGCTCTCAGGTTTGGAACGGGAAGGAGTTGGATATCACATTTCATGTTAGAGGAAGGATCTCAGGTTTGGTATTAGAAGCATTGAGATATCACATCTCATGCTATAGGAAGGGTCTCAGGATTGGAATGGGAAGGACTTGGATATCACATCTCATGCTATAGATAGGCTCTCAGGTTTGGAATGGGAAGGAGTTGGATATCACATCTCATGGTATAGGAAGGGTCTCAGGATTGGAATGGGAAGTAGTTGGATATCACATCTCATGCTATAGGAAGGGTCTCAGGTTTGGTATAAGCATTGAGATATCACATCTCATGCTATAGGACGTTTCTCAGGATTGGAATGGAAGGAGTTGGATATCACATCTCATGTTATAGGAAGGATCTCAGGTTTGGTATTAGAAGCATTGAGACATCACATCTCATGCTATAGGAAGGGTCTCAGGATTGGAATGGGAAGGAGTTGGATATCACATCTCATGCTAAAGGAAGGGTCTCAGGTTTGGTATAAGCATTGAGATATCACATCTCATGCTATAGTAAGGGTCTCAGGATTGGAATGGGAAGAAGTTGGATATCACATCTCATGCTAAAGGGATGGTCTCAGGTTTGGAAGGGGTAGGATTTGGATATCACATCTCATGTTATAGGAAGGATCACAGGTTTGGTATTAGAAGCATTGAGATATCACATCTCATGCTATCGGAAGGGTCTCAGGATTGGAATGGGAAGGAGTTGGATATCACATCTCATGCTATAGGAAGGGTCTCAGGTTTGGAACGGGAAGGAGTTGGATATCCCATCTCATGTTATAGGACGGGTCTCAGGTTTGGTATTAGAAGCATTCAGATATCACATTGCATGCTGTAGGAAGGATCTCAGGTTTGGAATGGGAAGGAATTGGATATCACATCTCATGTCATAGGAAGTATCTCAGGTTTGGTATTAGAAGCATTGAGATATCACATCTCATGCTATAGGAATGGTCTCAGGATTGGAATGGGTAGGAGTTGGATATTACATTCTTGCTATAGGAAGGGTCTCATGTTTGGAATGGGAAGGAGTTGGATATCACATATGCTATAGGAAGGGTCTCAGGTTTGGAACGGGAAGGAGTTGGATATCCCACCTCATGTTATAGGACGGGTCTCTGGTTTGGTATTAGAATCATTGAGATATCACATCGCATGCTGTAGGAAGCGTCTAAGGATTGGAATGGGATGGACTTGGATATCACATCTCATGCTATAGGTAGGCTCTCAGGTTTGGTATAAGCATTGAGATATCACATCTCATGCTATAGGAAGGGTCTCAGGATTGGAATGGGAAGGATTTGGATATCACATCATATGCTATAGGAAGGGTCTCAGGTTTGGTATAAGCATGGAGATATCACTTCTCATGCTATAGGAAGTGCCTCAGGATTGGAATGGGAAGGAGTTGGATGTCACATCTCATGTTATAGGAAGGATCTCAGGTTTGGTATTAGAAGCATTGAGACATCACATCTCATGCTATAGGAAGGGTCTCAGGATTGGTATAAGCATTGAGATATCACATCTCTGCTATCGGAAGGGTCTCAGGATTGGAATGGGAAGGAGTTGGATATCCCATCTCGTTATAGGAGGGGTCTCAGGTTTGGTATTAGAAGCATTGAGATATCACATCTCATGGTATAGGACGGGTCTCAGACTTGGAATGGGAAGGAGTTGGATATCACATCTCAAGCTATAGGAAGGGTCTCAGGATTGAAATGGGAAGGACTTGGATATCACATCTCATGTTATAGGAAGGGTCTCAGGTTTGGTATTAGAAGCATTGAGATATCAAATCTCATGCTATAGGAAGGGTCTCAGGATTGGAATGGGAAGGACTTGGATATCACATCTCATGTTATAGGAAGGGTCTCAGGTTTGGTATTAGAAGCATTGAGATATCACATCTCATGCTATAGGAAGGGTCTCAGGATTGGAATGGGAAGGACTTAGATATCACATATCATGCTATAGGGAGGGTCTCAGTTTTGATATTAGAAGCTTTGAGATATCACATCTCATGCTATCGGAAGTGTCTCAGGATTGGAATGGGAAGGAGCTGGATATCACATCTCATGCTAAAGGAAGGGTCTCAGGTTTGGAACGGGAAGGAGTTGGATATCACATCTCATGTTATAGGAAGGGTCTCAGGTGTGGTATAAGCATTCAGATATCACATCTCTGCTATCGGAAGTGTCTCAGGATTGGAATGGGAAGGAGTTGGATATCCCATCTCATGCTATAGATAGGCTCTCAGGTTTGGAAAGGGAAGGAGTTGGATATCACATCTCATGCTATAGGAAGGGTCTCAGGATTGGAATGGGAAGGAGTTGTATATGACATCTCATGCCACAGGAAGGATCTCAGGTTTGGTATAAGCATTGCGATATCACATCTCTGCTATGAGAAGGATCTCAGGATTGGAATGGGAAGGACTTGGATATCACATCTCATGCTATAGGGAGGGTCTCACGTTTGGAAAGGGAAGGAGTTGGATATCACATTTCATGTTAGAGGTAGGATCTCAGTTTTGGTATTAGAGGCATTGAGATATCACATCTCATGCTATCAGAAGGGTCTCAGGATTGGAATGGGAAGGAGTTGGATATCACATCTCATGCTAAAGGGAGGGTCTCAGGTTTGGAAGGGGAAGGATTTGGATATCACATCTCTTATTATAGGAAGGATCACAATTTTGGTATTAGAAGCATTGAGATATCACATCTCATGCTATCGGGAGGGTCTCAGGATTGGAATGGGAAGGAGTTGGATATCACATCTCATTCTATAGGAAGGGTCTCAGGTTTGGAACGGGAAGGGGTTGGATATCACATCTCATGTTATAGGAAGAGTCTCAGGTTTGGTATAAGCATTGAGATATCACATCTCATGCTATAGGAATGGTCTCAGGATTGGAATGGGTAGGAGTTGGATATTACATCTCATGTTATAGGAAGGGTCTCAGGTTTGGTATAAGCATTGAGATAGCACATCTCTGCTATCGGAAGTGGCTCAGGATTGGAATGGGAAGGATTTGGATATCACATCTCATGCTATAGGAAGGGTCTCAGGTTTGGTATACGCATGGAGTTATCACTTCTCATGCTATAGGAAGGGTCTCAGGATTGGAATGGGAAGGAGTTGAATATCACATCTCATGCTATAGGAAGGGTCTCAGGTTTGGTATAAGCATGGAGATATCACTTCTCATGCTATAGGAAGTGTCTCAGGATTGGAATGGGAAGGAGTTGGATATCACATCTCATGTTATAGGAAGGGTCTCAGGTTTGGTATAAGCATTGAGATATCACATCTCTGCTATCGGAAGTGTCTCAGGAGTGGAATGGGAAGGAGTTGGATATCCCATCTCATGTTATAGGACGGGTCTCAGGTTTGTTATTAGAATCATTGAGATATCATATTGCATGCTGTAGGAAGGGTCTAAGGATTTGAATGGGAAGGTCTTGGATATCACATATCATGCTATAGATAGGCTCTCAGGTTTGGAACGGGAAGGAGTTGGATATCACATTTCATGTTAGAGGAAGGATCTCAGGTTTGGTATTAGAAGCATTGAGATATCACATCTCATGCTATAGGAAAGGTCTCAGGATTGGAATGGGAAGGACTTGGATATCACATCTCATGCTATAGATAGGCTCTCAGGTTTGGAAAGGGAAGGAGTTGGATATCACATCTCATGGTATAGGAAGGGTCTCAGGATTGGAATGGGAAGTAGTTGGATATCACATCTCATGCTATAGGAAGGGTCTCAGGTTTGGTATAAGCATTGAGATATCACATCTCATGCTATAGGACGTTTCTCAGGATTGGAATGGAAGGAGTTGGATATCACATCTCATGTTATAGGAAGGATCTCAGGTTTGGTATTAGAAGCATTGAGACATCACATCTCATGCTATAGGAAGGGTCTCAGGATTGGAATGGGAAGGAGTTGGATATCACATCTCATGCTAAAGGAAGGGTCTCAGGTTTGGTATAAGCATTGAGATATCACATCTCATGATATAGTAAGGGTCTCAGGATTGGAATGGGAAGAAGTTGGATATCACATCTCATGCTAAAGGGAGGGTCTCAGGTTTGGAAGGGGTAGGATTTGGATATCACATCTCATGTTATAGGAAGGATCACAGGTTTGGTATTAGAAGCATTGAGATATCACATCTCATGCTATCGGAAGGGTCTCAGGATTGAAATGGGAAGGAGTTGGATATCACATCTCATGCTATAGGAAGGGTCTCAGGTTTGGAACGGGAAGGAGTTGGATATCCCATCTCATGTTATAGGACGGGTCTCAGGTTTGGTATTAGAAGCATTCAGATATCACATTGCATGCTGTAGGAAGGATCTCAGGTTTGGAATGGGAAGGAATTGGATATCACATCTCATGTCATAGGAAGTATCTCAGGTTTGGTATTAGAAGCATTGAGATATCACATCTCATGCTATAGGAATGGTCTCAGGATTGGAATGGGTAGGAGTTGGATATTACATTCTTGCTATGGGAAGGGTCTCATGTTTGGAATGGGAAGGAGTTGGATATCACATATGCTATAGGAAGGGTCTCAGGTTTGGAACGGGAAGGAGTTGGATATCCCACCTCATGTTATAGGATGGGTCTCTGGTTTGGTATTAGAATCATTGAGATATCACATCGCATGCTGTAGGAAGCGTCTAAGGATTGGAATGGGATGGACTTGGATATCACATCTCATGCTATAGGTAGGCTCTCAGGTTTGGTATAAGCATTGAGATATCACATCTCATGCTATATAGGAAGGGTCTCAGGATTGGAATGGGAAGGATTTGGATATCACATCATATGCTATAGGAAGGGTCTCAGGTTTGGTATAAGCATGGAGATATCACTTCTCATGCTATAGGAAGTGCCTCAGGATTGGAATGGGAAGGAGTTGGATATCACATCTCATGTTATAGGAAGGATCTCAGGTTTGGTATTAGAAGCATTGAGACATCACATCTCATGCTATAGGAAGGGTCTCAGGATTGGTATAAGCATTGAGATATCACATCTCTGCTATCGGAAGGGTCTCAGGATTGGAATGGGAAGGAGTTGGATATCCCATCTCGTTATAGGAGGGGTCTCAGGTTTGGTATTAGAAGCATTGAGATATCACATCTCATGGTATAGGACGGGTCTCAGAATTGGAATGGGAAGGAGTTGGATATCACATCTCACGCTATAGGAAGGGTCTCAGGATTGAAATGGGAAGGACTTGGATATCACATCTCATGTTATAGGAAGGGTCTCAGGTTTGGTATTAGAAGCATTGAGATATCACATCTCATGCTATAGGAAGGGTCTCAGGATTGGAATGGGAAGGACTTAGATATCACATATCATGCTATAGGGAGGGTCTCAGTTTTGATATTAGAAGCTTTGAGATATCACATCTCATGCTATCGGAAGTGTCTCAGGATTGGAATGGGAAGGAGCTGGATATCACATCTCATGCTAAAGGAAGGGTCTCAGGTTTGGAACGGGAAGGAGTTGGATATCACATCTCATGTTATAGGAAGGGTCTCAGGTGTGGTATAAGCATTCAGATATCACATCTCTGCTATCGGAAGTGTCTCAGGATTGGAATGGGAAGGAAAACATGAGAAGTGATATCCAACTCCTTCCCATTCCAACCTGAGACCCTTCCTATAACATGAGATTTGATATCCAAGTCCTTCCCATTCCAATCCTGAGACCCTTCCTTTAGCATGAGATGTGATATCTCAATGCTTCTAATACCAAACCTGAGACCCTTCCTATAACATGAGATGTGATATCCAAGTCCTACCCATTTCAATCCTGAGACCCTTCCTATAGCTTGAGATGTGATATCCAACTCCTTTCCATTCCAAATCTGAGACCCGTCCTATACCATGAGATGTGATATCTCAATGCTTCTAATACCAAACCTGAGACCCCTCCTATAACGAGATGGGATATCCAACTCCTTCCCATTCCAATTCTGAGACCCGTCCTATACCATGAGATGTGATATCTCAATGCTTCTAATACGAAACCTGAGACCCTTCCTATAACAAGATGGGATTATCCAACTCCTTCCCATTCCAATCCTGAGACCTTTCCGATAGCAGAGATGTGATATCTCAATGCTTATACCAAACCTGAGACCCCTCCTATGGTATGAGATGTCATATACAACTCCTTCCGATTCCAAACCTGAGACCCTTCCTATAGCATGAGATGGGATATCTCAATGCTAATACTAAACCTGAGATCCTTCCTATAACGTGAGATGTGATATCCAAATCCTTCCCCTTGCAAACCCGAGACCCTCCCTTTAGCATGAGATGTGATAACCAACTCCTTCCCATTCTTATCCCGAGACCCTTCTGATAGCATGAGATGGAATATCTCAATGCCTCTAATACCAAACCTGAGATCCTTCCGATAGCATGAGATGTGATATCTCAATGCTTCTAATACCAAACCTGAGACCCTTCCTATAACATGAATTGTGATATCCAAGTCCTTCCCATTCCAATCCTGAGACCCTTCCGATAACAGAGATGTGATATCTCAATGCTTATACCAAACCTGAGACCCTTCCGATAGCATGAGATGTGATGTTCAAATCCTTCCCCTTCCAAACCTTAGACCCTCCCTTTAGCATGAGATGTGATATCCAACTCCTTCCCATTCCAATCCTGAGACCCTTCTGATGGCATGAGATGTCATATCTCAATGCCTCTAATACCAAACCTGAGATCCTACCTCTAACATGAAATGTGATATCCAACTCCTTCCCCTTCCAACCCTGAGAGCCTTCCTATAGAATGAGATGTGATATCCAAGTCCTTCCCATTCCAATCATGAGACCCTTCCTATAACATGAGATGTGATATCCAACTCCTTCCCATTCCAACCTTAGACCCTGCCTCTAGCATGTGATGTGATATCCCAATGCTTCTACAAAACCTGAGACCCATACCATGGCATGAGATGTGATATCAAATTCCTTCCCATTCCAATCCTGAGGCCCTTTCTATAGCTTGAGATGTGATATCCAACTCCTTCCCATTCCAATTCTGAGACCCGTCCTATACCATGAGACTTGATATCTCAATGCTTCTAATACCAAACCTGAGACCGGTCCTATAACATGAGATGTGATACCCAAATCCTTCCCCTTTCCAAACCTTAGACCCTTCCTATAGCATGAGATGTGATATCTCAATGCTTCTAATACCATACCTGAGACCCTTCCTATAACGAGATGGGATATCCAACTCCTTCCCATTCCAATCCTGAGACCCTTCCGATAGCAGAGATGTGATATCTCAATGCTTATACCAAACCTGAGACCCTTCCTATGGCATGAGATGTCATATACAACTCCTTCCGATTCCAATCCTGAGACCCTTCCTATAGCATGAGATGTGATATCTCAATGCTTCTAATACCAAACCTGAGATCCTTCCTATAACATGAGATGTGATATCAAACTCCTTCCCATTCCAAACCTGAGACCCTTCCGATAGCATGAGATGTGATATCTCAATGCTTCTAAAACCAAACATGAGAACCATCCTATAATATGAGATGTGAAATCCAAATCATTCCCTTTCCAAACCTGAGACCCTTCCTATAGCTTGAGATGTGATATCAAACTCCTTCCCATTCAATGTGATATCCAACTTCTTCCCATTCCAATCCTGAGACCCTTCCTTTACCATGAGATGTGGTATATATTTCAATGCTTCTAATACCAAACCTGAGACCCATCCTAAAACATGAGATGTGAGATCCAAATCCTTCCCCTTCCAAACCTGAGACCTTTCCTTTAGCATGAGATGTGATATCAACTCCTTCCCATTCCAAACCTGAGACCCTTCCTATAGCATGAGATGTTATATCTTAATGCTTCTAAAACCAAACCTGAGAACCATCCTATAACATGTGAACTCCAAATCCTTCCCTTTCCAAACCTGAGACCCTTCCGATAGCATGAGATGTGATATCTCAATGCTACTAAAACCAAACATGAGAACCATCCTATAACATGAGATGTGAAATCCAAATCCTTCCCTTTCCAAACCTGAGACCCTTCCTATAGCTTGAGATGTGATATCAAACTCCTTCCCATTCCAATCCTGAGATAGCTTGAGATGTGATAGCCAACTCCTTCTCATTCCAATCCTGAGACCCTTCCTATACCATGAGATGTGATATCTCAATGCTTCTAATACCAAACCTGAGACCCGTCCTAAAACATGAGATGTGAGATCCAAATCCTTCCCCTTCCAAACCTGAGACCCTTCCTATAGCTTGAGATGTGATATCAAACTCCTTCCCATTCCAATCCCGAGATAGCTTGAGATGTGATATCCAACTCCATCCCATTCCAATCCTGAGACCCGTCCTATACCATGAGACTTGATATCTCAATGCTTCTAATACCAAACCTGAGACCGGTCCTATAACATGAGATGTGATACCCAAATCCTTCCCCTTTCCAAACCTTAGACCCTTCCTATAGCATGAGATGTGATATCTCAATGCTTCTAATACCATACCTGAGACCCTTCCTATAACGAGATGGGATATCCAACTCCTTCCCATTCCAATCCTGAGACCCTTCCGATAGCAGAGATGTGATATCTCAATGCTTATACCAAACCTGAGACCCTTCCTATGGCATGAGATGTCATATACAACTCCTTCCGATTCCAATCCTGAGACCCTTCCTATAGCATGAGATGTGATATCAAACTCCTTCCCATTCCAAACCGGAGACCCTTCCGATAGCATGAGATGTGATATCTCAATGCTTCTAAAACCAAACATGAGAACCATCCTATAACATGAGATGTGAAATCCAAATCATTCCCTTTCCAAACCTGAGACCCTTCCTATAGCTTGAGATGTGATATCAAACTCCTTCCCATTCAATGTGATATCCAACTTCTTCCCATTCCAATCCTGAGACCCTTCCTATACCATGAGATGTGGTATATATTTCAATGCTTCTAATACCAAACCTGAGACCCGTCCTAAAACATGAGATGTGAGATCCAAATCCTTCCCCTTCCAAACCTGAGACCTTTCCTTTAGCATGAGATGTGATATCAACTCCTTCCCATTCCAAACCTGAGACCCTTCCTATAGCATGAGATGTTATATCTTAATGCTTCTAAAACCAAACCTGAGAACCATCCTATAACATGTGAACTCCAAATCCTTCCCTTTCCAAACCTGAGACCCTTCCGATAGCATGAGATGTGATATCTCAATGCTACTAAAACCAAACATGAGAACCATCCTATAACATGAGATGTGAAATCCAAATCCTTCCCTTTCCAAACCTGAGACCCTTCCTATAGCTTGAGATGTGATATCAAACTCCTTCCCATTCCAATCCTGAGATAGCTTGAGATGTGATAGCCAACTCCTTCTCATTCCAATCCTGAGACCCTTCCTATACCATGAGATGTGATATCTCAATGCTTCTAATACCAAACCTGAGACCCGTCCTAAAACATGAGATGTGAGATCCAAATCCTTCCCCTTCCAAACCTGAGACCCTTCCTATAGCTTGAGATGTGATATCAAACTCCTTCCCATTCCAATCCCGAGATAGCTTGAGATGTGATATCCAACTCCATCCCATTCCAATCCTGAGACCCTTCCGATAGCATGAGATGTGATAGCTCAATGCTTCTAATATCAAAACTGAGACCCTCCCTATAGTATGAGATGTGATATCTAGGTCCTTCCCATTCCTATCCTGAGACCCTTCCTATAGCATGAGATGTGATATCTCAATGCTTCTATCAAACCTGAGACCCTTCCTTTAGCATGAGATGTGATATCCAACTCCTTGCCATTCCAATCCTGAGACCCTTCCTATAACGAGATGTGATATCCAACTCCTTCCCATTCCAACCTGAGACACTTCCTATAGCATGAGAAGGGATATCCAAATCCTTCCCATTCCAATCCTGAGATCCTTCCTATAACATTATGTGATATCCAATTCCTTCCCATTCCAAACCTGAGACCCTTCCTATTGGATGAGATGTGATATCCAACTCCTTCCCATTCCAATCCTGAGACCCTTCCTATACCATGAGATGTGATATCTCAATGCTTCTAATACCAAACCTGGGACCCGCCCTATAACATGAGATATGATATCCAAATCCTTCCCCTTCCAAACCTGAGACCCTTCCTTTAGCATGAGATGTGATATCCAAATCCTTCCCATTCCAATCCTGAAACCCTTCCTATAGCATGAGATGTGATATCTCAATGTTTATAATAAAAAACCTGAGACCCTTCCTATAGAAAGAGATGTGATATCCAAATCCTTCCCATTTCAATCTTGAGACCCTTCCTATAGCATGAGATGTGATATCCAAATCCTTCCCATTCCAATCCTGAGACCCTTCCTATAGCATGAGATGTGATATCTCAATGCTTATACCAAACCAGAGACCCGTCCTATAACATGAGATGGGATATCCAACTCCTTCCCATTCCAATCCTGAGCCACTTCCGATAGCAGAGATGTGATATCTCAATGCTTATACCAAAACTGAGACCCTTCCTATAACATGAGATGTGATATCCAACTCATTCCCATTCCAAACCTGAGAGACTTCCTATAGCATATGTGATATCCAACTCCTTCCCATTCCAAACATGAGACCCTTCCTATAGCAAGAATGTAATATCCAACTCCTACCCATTCCAATCCTGAGACCATTCCTATAGCATGAGATGTGATATATCAATGCTTCTAATACCAAACCTGAGATCCTTCCTATGACATAAGATGGGATATCCAACTCCTTCCCATTCCAATCCTGAGACCCTTCCGATAGCAGAGATGTGATATCTCAATGCTTATACCAAAACTGAGACCCTTCCTGTGGCATGAGATGTCATATACAACTCCTTCCCATTCCAATCCTGAGACCCTTCCTATAGCATGAGATGTGATATCCAACTCCTTCCCATTCCAATCCTGAGACCCTTCCTACAGCATGCAATGTGATATCTCAATGATTCTAATACCAAACCTGAGACCCGTCCTATAACATGAGATGGGATATCCAACTCCTTCCCGTTCCAGACCTGAGACCCTTCCTATAGCATGAGATGTGATATCCAACTCCTTCCCATCCCAATCCTGAGACACTTCCGATTGCAGAGATGTGATATCTCAATGCTTCTAAAATCAAAACTGAGACCCTCCCTATAGCATGATATGTTATATCTAAGTCCTTCCCATTCCAATCCTGAGACCCTTCCTATAGCATGAGATGTGATATCTCAATGCTTCTACCAAACCTGAGACCCTTCCTTTAGCATGAGATGTGATATCCAACTCCTTCCCATTCCAGTCCTGAGACCCTTCCTATAGCATGAGATATGATATCTCAATACTTCTAATACTAAACCTGAGATCCTTCCGATAACATGAGATGTGGTATCCAAATCCTTCCCCTTCC
Organism: Ambystoma mexicanum; assembly: GCF_040938575.1. Classification (NCBI taxonomy): domain Eukaryota; kingdom Metazoa; phylum Chordata; class Amphibia; order Caudata; family Ambystomatidae; genus Ambystoma; species Ambystoma mexicanum. The sequence goes on from NC_090934.1 coordinate 1,152,447,785, forward strand.
AAACCTGAGACCCTCCCTTTAGCATGAGATGTGATATCCAACTCCTTCCCATTCCAATCCTGAGACCCTTCTGATAGCATGAGATGTGATATCTCAATGCTTCTAATACCAAACCTGAGATCCTTCCTATAACATGAGATGTGATATCCAACTCCTTCCCATTCCAATCCTGAGACCCTTCCTATAGCATGAGAAGTGATATCTCCATGCGTATACCAAACCTGAGACCCTTCCTATAGCATGAGATGTGATATCCAAATCCTTCCCATTCCAATCCTGAGACCCTTCCTATAGCATGAGATGTGATATCTCAATGCTTATACCAAACCAGAGACCCGTCCTATAACATGAGATGGGATATCCAACTCCTTCCCATTCCAATCCTGAGCCACTTCTGATAGCAGAGATGTGATATCTCAATGCTTATACCAAAACTGAGACCCTTCCTATAACATGAGATGTGATATCCAACTCATTCCCATTCCAAACCTGAGACACTTCCTATAGCATATGTGATATCCAACTAAATCCCATTCCAAACATGAGACCCTTCCTATAGCAAGAATGTAATATCCAACTCCTACCCATTCCAATCCTGAGACCATTCCTATAGCATGAGATGTGATATATCAATGCTTCTAATACCAAACCTGAGATCCTTCCTATGACATGAAATGTGATATCCAAATCCTTCCCATTTGAAACCTGAGACCCTTCCTACAGCATGCGATGTGATATCTCAATGCTTCTAATACCAAACCTGAGACCCGTCCTATAACATGAGATGGGATATCCAACTCCTTCCCGTTCCAGACCTGAGACCCTTCCTATAGCATGAGATGTGATATCCAACTCCGTCCCATCCCAATCCTGAGACACTTCCGATTGCAGAGATGTGATATCTCAATGCTTCTAATATCAAAACTGAGACCCTCCCTATAGCATGATATGTGATATCTAAGTCCTTCCCATTCCAATCCTGAGACCCTTCCTATAGCATGAGATGTGATATCTCAATGCTTCTACTAAACCTGAGACCCTTCCTTTCGCATGAGATGTGATATCCAACTCCTTCCCATTCCAGTCCTGAGACCCTTCCTATAGCATGAGATATGATATCTCAATGCTTCTAATACTAAACCTGAGATCCTTCCGATAACATGAGATGTGGTATCGAAATCCTTCCCCTTCCAAACCTGAGACCCTCCCTTTAGCATGAGATGTGATATCCAACTCCTTCCCATTCCAATCCTGATACCCTTCTGATAGCATGAGATGTGATATCTCAATGCCTCTAATACCAAACCTGAGATCCTACCTCTAACATGAAATGTGATATCCAACTCCTTCCCTTTCCAAACCTGAGAGCCTTCCTACAACATGAGATGTGATATCCAAGTCCTTCCCATTCCAATCCTGAGACCCTTCCTATAGGATGAGATGGGATATCCAACTCCTTCCAAATCCAATCCTGATACCCTTCCGATAGCATGAGATGTGATATCCCAATGCTTCTACAAAACCTGAGACCCATACCATGGCATGAGATGTGATATCAAACTCCCGTCCTATACCATGAGACTTGATATCTCAATGCTTCTAATACCAAACCTGAGACCGGTCCAATAACATGAGATGTGATATCCAAATCCTTCCCCTTCCAAACCTTAGACCCTTCCTGTATCATGAGATGTGCTATCCAAGTCCTTTCCATTCCATTCCTGAGACCCTTCCTATAGCATGAGATGTGATATCTCAATGCTTCTAATACCAAACCTGAGACCCTTCCTATAACATGAATTGTGATATCCAAGTCCTTCCCATTCCAATCCTGAGACCCTTCCGATAACAGAGATGTGATATCTCAATGCTTATACCAAACCTGAGACCCTTCCGATAGCATGAGATGTGATATCTCAATGCTTCTAATACCAAACCTGAGATCCTTCCTATAACATGAGATGTGATGTTCAAATCCTTCCCCTTCCAAACCTTAGACCCTCCCTTTAGCATGAGATGTGATATCCAACTCCTTCCCATTCCAATCCTGAGACCCGTCTGATGGCATGAGATGTGATATCTCAATGCCTCTAATACCAAACCTGAGATCCTACCTCTAACATGAAATGTGATATCCAACTCCTTCCCCTTCCAACCCTGAGAGCCTTCCTATAGAATGAGATGTGATATCCAAGTCCTTCCCATTCCAATCCTGATACCCTTCCTATAACATGAGATGTGATATCCAACTCCTTCCCATTCCAACCTTAGACCCTGCCTATAGCATGTGATGTGATATCCCAATGCTTCTACAAAACCTGAGACCCATACCATGGCATGAGATGTGATATCAAACTCCTTCCCATTCCAATCCTGAGGCCCTTTCTATAGCTTGAGATGTGATATCCAACTCCTTCCCATTCCAATTCTGAGACCCGTCCTATACCATGAGACTTGATATCTCAATGCTTCTAATACCAAACCTGAGACCGGTCCTATAACATGAGATGTGATACCCAAATCCTTCCCCTTTCCAAACCTTAGACCCTTCCTATAGCATGAGATGTGATATCTCAATGCTTCTAATACCATACCTGAGACCCTTCCTATAACGAGATGGGACATCCAACTCCTTCCCATTCCAATCCTGAGACCCTTCCGATAGCAGAGATGTGATAGCTCAATGCTTATACCAAACCTGAGACCCTTCCTATGGCATGAGATGTCATATACAACTCCTTCCGATTCCAATCCTGAGACCCTTCCTATAGCATGAGATGTGATATCTCAATGCTTTTAATACCAAACCTGAGATCCTTCCTATAACATGAGATGTGATATCAAACTCCTTCCCATTCCAAACCTGAGACCCTTCCGATAGCATGAGATGTGATATCTCAATGCTTCTAAAACCAAACATGAGAACCATCCTATAACATGAGATGTGAAATCCAAATCATTCCCTTTCCAAACCTGAGACCCTTCCTATAGCTTGAGATGTGATATCAAACTCCTTCCCATTCAATGTGATATCCAACTTCTTCCCATTCCAATCCTGAGACCCTTCCTATACCATGAGATGTGGTATATATTTCAATGCTTCTAATACCAAACCTGAGACCCGTCCTAAAACATGAGATGTGAGATCCAAATCCTTCCCCTTCCAAACCTGAGACCTTTCCTTTAGCATGAGATGTGATATCAACTCCTTCCCATTCCAAACCTGAGACCCTTCCTATAGCATGAGATGTTATAACTTAATGCTTCTAAAACCAAACCTGAGAACCATCCTATAACATGTGAACTCCAAATCCTTCCCTTTCCAAACCTGAGACCCTTCCGATAGCATGAGATGTGATATCTCAATGCTACTAAAACCAAACATGAGAACCATCCTATAACATGAGATGTGAAATCCAAATCCTTCCCTTTCCAAACCTGAGACCCTTCCTATAGCTTGAGATGTGATATCAAACTCCTTCCCATTCCAATCCTGAGATAGCTTGAGATGTGATAGCCAACTCCTTCCCATTCCAATCCTGAGACCCTTCCTATACCATGAGATGTGATATCTCAATGCTTCTAATACCAAACCTGAGACCCGTCCTAAAACATGAGATGTGAGATCCAAATCCTTCCCCTTCCAAACCTGAGACCCTTCCTATAGCTTGAGATGTGATATCAAACTCCTTCCCATTCCAATCCCGAGATAGCTTGAGATGTGAGATCCAAATCCTTCCCCTTCCAAACCTGAGACCCTTCCTATAGCTTGAGATGTGATATCAAACTCCTTCCCATTCCAATCCCGAGATAGCTTGAGAAGTGATATCCAACTCCATCCCATTCCTATCCTAAGACCCTTCCGATAGCAGAGATGTGATATCTCAATGCTTATACCAAACCTGATGACCCATCCTATGGCATTAGATGTGATATCCAAATCCTTCCCATTGCAATCCTGAGTTCCTTCCTATAGCATGAGATGTGATATCTCAATGCTTCTATCAAACCTGAGACCCTTCCTTTAGCATGAGATGTGATATCCAACTCCTTGCCATTCCAATCCTGAGACCCTTCCTATAACATGAGACGTGATATCCAACTCCTTCCCATTCCAATCCTGAGACTCCTCCTATAGCATGAGATGTGATATCTCAATGCTTCTAATACCAAACATGGGACCCGCCCTATAACATGAGATATGATATCCAAATCCTTCCCCTTCCAAACCTGAGACCCTTCCTTTAGCATGAGATGTGATATCCAAATCCTTCCCATTCCAATCCTGAAACCCTTCCTATAGCATGAGATGTGATATCTCAATGTTTCTAATAAAAAACCTGAGACCCTTCCTATAGAAAGAGATGTGATATCCAAATCCTTCCCATTTCAATCTTGAGACCCTTCCTATAGCATGAGATGTGATATCCAAATCCTTCCCATTCCAATCCTGAGACCCTTCCTATAGCATGAGATGTGATATCTCAATGCTTATACCAAACCAGAGACCCGTCCTATAACATGAGATGGGATATCCAACTCCTTCCCATTCCAATCCTGAGCCACTTCCGATAGCAGAGATGTGATATCTCAATGCTTATACCAAAACTGAGACCCTTCCTATAACATGAGATGTGATATCCAACTCATTCCCATTCCAAACCTGAGAGACTTCCTATAGCATATGTGATATCCAACTCCTTCCCATTCCAAACATGAGACCCTTCCTATAGCAAGAATGTAATATCCAACTCCTACCCATTCCAATCCTGAGGCCATTCCTATAGCATGAGATGTGATATATCAATGCTTCTAATACCAAACCTGAGATCCTTCCTATGACATAAGATGGGATATCCAACTCCTTCCCATTCCAATCCTGAGACCCTTCCGATAGCAGAGATGTGATATCTCAATGCTTAAACCAAACTTGAGACCCTTCCTGTGGCATGAGATGTCATATACAACTCCTTCCCATTCCAATCCTGACACCCTTCCTATAGCATGAGATGTGATATCCAACTCCTTCCCATTCCAATCCTGAGACCCTTCCTACAGCATGCGATGTGATATCTCAATGATTCTAATACCAAACCTGAGACCCGTCCTATAACATGAGATGGGATATCCAACTCCTTCCCGTTCCAGACCTGAGACCCTTCCTATAGCATGAGATGTGATATCCAACTCCTTCCCATCCCAATCCTGAGACACTTCCGATTGCAGAGATGTGATATCTCAATGCTTCTAATATCAAAACTGAGACCCTCCCTATAGCATGATATGTGATATCTAAGTCCTTCCCATTCCAATCCTGAGACCCTTCCTATAGCATGAGATGTGATATCTCAATGCTTTTACCAAACCTGAGACCCTTCCTTTAGCATGAGATGTGATATCCAACTCCTTCCCATTCCAGTCCTGAGGCCCTTCCTATAGCATGAGATATGATATCTCAATACTTCTAATACTAAACCTGAGATCCTTCCGATAACATGAGATGTGGTATCCAAATCCTTCCCCTTCCAAACCTGAGACCCTCCCTTTAGCATGAGATGTGATATCCAACTCCTTCCCATTCCAATCCTGAGACCCTTCGGATAGCATGAGATGTGATATCTCAATGCTTCTAATACCAAACCTGAGATCCTTCCTATAACATGAGATGTGATATCCAACTCCTTCCCATTCCAATCCTGAGACCCTTCCTATAGCATGAGAAGTGATATCTCCATGCGTATACCAAACCTGAGACCCTTCCTATAGCATGAGATGTGATATCCAAATCCTTCCCATTCCAATCCTGAGACCCTTCCTATAGCATGAGATGTGATATCTCAATGCTTATACCAAACCAGAGACCCGTCCTATAACATGAGATGGGATATCCAACTCCTTCCCATTCCAATCCTGAGCCACTTCTGATAGCAGAGATGTGATATCTCAATGCTTATACCAAAACTGAGACCCTTCCTATAACATGAGATGTGATATCCAACTCATTCCCATTCCAAACCTGAGACACTTCCTATAGCATATGTGATATCCAACTAAATCCCATTCCAAACATGAGACCCTTCCTATAGCAAGAATGTAATATCCAACTCCTACCCATTCCAATCCTGAGACCATTCCTATAGCATGAGATGTGATATATCAATGCTTCTAATACCAAACCTGAGATCCTTCCTATGACATGAAATGTGATATCCAAATCCTTCCCATTCGAAACCTGAGACCCTTCCTACAGCATGCGATGTGATATCTCAATGCTTCTAATACCAAACCTGAGACCCGTCCTATAACATGAGATGTGATATCCAACTCCTTCCCATCCCAATCCTGAGACACTTCCGATTGCAGAGATGTGATATCTCAATGCTTCTAATATCAAAACTGAGACCCTCCCTATAGCATGATATGTGATATCTAAGTCCTTCCCATTCCAATCCTGAGACCCTTCCTATAGCATGAGATGTGATATCTCAATGCTTCTACCAAACCTGAGACCCTTCCTTTAGCATGAGATGTGATATCCAACTCCTTCCCATTCCAGTCCTGAGACCCTTCCTATAGCATGAGATATGATATCTCAATACTTCTAATACTAAACCTGAGATCCTTCCGATAACATGAGATGTGGTATCCAAATCCTTCCCCTTCCAAACCTGAGACCCTCCCTTTAGCATGAGATGTGATATCCAACTCCTTCCCATTCCAATCCTGATACCCTTCTGATAGCATGAGATGTGATATCTCAATGCCTCTAATACCAAACCTGAGATCCTACCTCTAACATGAAATGTGATATCCAACTCCTTCCCTTTCCAAACCTGAGAGCCTTCCTACAACATGAGATGTGATATCCAAGTCCTTCCCATTCCAATCCTGAGACCCTTCCTATAGGATGAGATGGGATATCCAACTCCTTCCAAATCCAATCCTGATACCCGTCCTATACCATGAGACTTGATATCTCAATGCTTCTAATACCAAACCTGAGACCGGTCCAATAACATGAGATGTGATATCCAAATCCTTCCCCTTCCAAACCTTAGACCCTTCCTGTATCATGAGATGTGCTATCCAAGTCCTTTCCATTCCATTCCTGAGACCCTTCCTATAGCATGAGATGTGATATCTCAATGCTTCTAATACCAAACCTGAGACCCTTCCTATAACATGAATTGTGATATCCAAGTCCTTCCCATTCCAATCCTGAGACCCTTCCGATAACAGAGATGTGATATCTCAATGCTTATACCAAACCTGAGACCCTTCCGATAGCATGAGATGTGATATCTCAATGCTTCTAATACCAAACCTGAGATCCTTCCTATAACATGAGATGTGATGTTCAAATCCTTCCCCTTCCAAACCTTAGACCCTCCCTTTAGCATGAGATGTGATATCCAACTCCTTCCCATTCCAATCCTGAGACCCTTCTGATGGCATGAGATGTGATATCTCAATGCCTCTAATACCAAACCTGAGATCCTACCTCTAACATGAAATGTGATATCCAACTCCTTCCCCTTCCAACCCTGAGAGCCTTCCTATAGAATGAGATGTGATATCCAAGTCCTTCCCATTCCAATCCTGAGACCCTTCCTATAACATGAGATGTGATATCCAACTCCTTCCCATTCCAACCTTAGACCCTGCCTATAGCATGTGATGTGATATCCCAATGCTTCTACAAAACCTGAGACCCATACCATGGCATGAGATGTGATATCAAACTCCTTCCCATTCCAATCCTGAGGCCCTTTCTATAGCTTGAGATGTGATATCCAACTCCTTCCCATTCCAATTCTGAGACCCGTCCTATACCATGAGACTTGATATCTCAATGCTTCAAATACCAAACCTGAGACCGGTCCTATAACATGAGATGTGATACCCAAATCCTTCCCCTTTCCAAACCTTAGACCCTTCCTATAGCATGAGATGTGATATCTCAATGCTTCTAATACCATACCTGAGACCCTTCCTATAACGAGATGGGACATCCAACTCCTTCCCATTCCAATCCTGAGACCCTTCCGATAGCAGAGATGTGATATCTCAATGCTTATACCAAACCTGAGACACTTCCTATGGCATGAGATGTCATATACAACTCCTTCCGATTCCAATCCTGAGACCCTTCCTATAGCATGAGATGTGATATCTCAATGCTTCTAATACCAAACCTGAGATCCTTCCTATAACATGAGATGTGATATCAAACTCCTTCCCATTCCAAACCTGAGACCCTTCCGATAGCATGAGATGTGATATCTCAATGCTTCTAAAACCAAACATGAGAACCATCCTATAACATGAGATGTGAAATCCAAATCATTCCCTTTCCAAACCTGAGACCCTTCCTATAGCTTGAGATGTGATATCAAACTCCTTCCCATTCAATGTGATATCCAACTTCTTCCCATTCCAATCCTGAGACCCTTCCTATACCATGAGATGTGGTATATATTTCAATGCTTCTAATACCAAACCTGAGACCCGTCCTAAAACATGAGATGTGAGATCCAAATCCTTCCCCTTCCAAACCTGAGACCTTTCCTTTAGCATGAGATGTGATATCTTAATGCTTCTAAAACCAAACCTGAGAACCATCCTATAACATGTGAACTCCAAATCCTTCCCTTTCCAAACCTGAGACCCTTCCGATAGCATGAGATGTGATATCTCAATGCTACTAAAACCAAACATGAGAACCATCCTATAACATGAGATGTGAAATCCAAATCCTTCCCTTTCCAAACCTGAGACCCTTCCTATAGCTTGAGATGTGATATCAAACTCCTTCCCATTCCAATCCTGAGATAGCTTGAGATGTGATAGCCAACTCCTTCCCATTCCAATCCTGAGACCCTTCCTATACCATGAGATGTGATATCTCAATGCTTCTAATACCAAACCTGAGACCCGTCCTAAAACATGAGATGTGAGATCCAAATCCTTCCCCTTCCAAACCTGAGACCCTTCCTATAGCTTGAGATGTGATATCAAACTCCTTCCCATTCCAATCCCGAGATAGCTTGAGATGTGATATCCAACTCCATCCCATTCCAATCCTGAGACCCTTCCGATAGCATGAGATGTGATAGCTCAATGCTTCTAATATCAAAACTGAGACCCTCCCTATAGTATGAGATGTGATATCTAAGTCCTTCCCATTCCTATCCTGAGACCCTTCCGATAGCAGAGATGTGATATCTCAATGCTTATACCAAACCTGATGACCCATCCTATGGCATTAGATGTGATATCCAACTCCTTCCCATTGCAATCCTGAGTTCCTTCCTATAGCATGAGATGTGATATCTCAATGCTTCTATCAAACCTGAGACCCTTCCTTTAGCATGAGATGTGATATCCAACTCCTTGCCATTCCAATCCTGAGACCCTTCCTATAACATGAGACGTGATATCCAACTCCTTCCCATTCCAATCCTGAGACTCCTCCTATAGCATGAGAAGTGATATCTCAATGCTTCTAATACCAAACATGGGACCCGCCCTATAACATGAGATATGATATCCAAATCCTTCCCCTTCCAAACCTGAGACCCTTCCTTTAGCATGAGATGTGATATCCAAATCCTTCCCATTACAATCCTGAAACCCTTCCTATAGCATGAGATGTGATAGCTCAATGTTTCTAATAAAAAACCTGAGACCCTTCCTATAGCAAGAGATGTGATATCCAAATCCTTCCCATTCCAATCCTGAGACCCTTCCTATAACGAGATGTGATATCCAACTCCTTCCCATTCCAACCTGAGACACTTCCTATAGCATGAGAAGGGATATCCAAATCCTTCCCATTCCAATCCTGAGATCCTTCCTATAACATGATGTGATATCCAATTCCTTCCCATTCCAAACCTGAGACCCTTCCTATTGGATGAGATGTGATATCCAACTCCTTCCCATTCCAATCCTGAGACTCCTCCTATAGCATGAGATGTGATATCTCAATGCTTCTAATACCAAACCTGGGACCCGCCCTATAACATGAGATATGATATCCAAATTCTTCCCCTTCCAAACCTGAGACCCTTCCTTTAGCATGAGATGTGATATCCAAATCCTTCCCATTCCAATCCCGAAACCCTTCCTATAGCATGAGATGTGATAGCTCAATGTTTCTAATAAAAAACCTGAGACCCTTCCTATAGCAAGAGATGTGATATCCAAATCCTTCCCATTCCAATCCTGAGACCCTTCCTATAACGAGATGTGATATCCAACTCCTTCCCATTCCAACCTGAGACACTTCCTATAGCATGAGAAGGGATATCCAAATCCTTCCCATTCCAATCCTGAGATCCTTCCTATAACATGATGTGATATCCAATTCCTTCCCATTTCAAAGCTGAGACCCTTCCTATTGGATGAGCTGTGATATCCAATTCCTTCCCATTCCAATCCTGAGACCCTTCCTATACCATGAGATGTGATATCTCAATGCTTCTAATACCAAACCTGGGACCCGCCCTATAACATGAGATATGATATCCAAATCCTTCCCCTTCCAAACCTGAGACCCTTCCTTTAGCATGAGATGTGATATCCAAATCCTTCCCATTCCAATCCTGAAACCCTTCCTATAGCATGAGATGTGATAGCTCAATGTTTCTAATAAACAACCTGAGACCCTTCCTATAGCAAGAGATGTGATATCCAAATCCTTCCCATTCCAATCCTGAGACCCTTCCTATAACGAGATGTGATATCCAACGCCTTCCCATTCCAACCTGAGACACTTCCTATAGCATGAGAATGGATATCCAAATCCTTCCCATTCCAATCCTGAGATCCTTCCTATACCATGATGTGATATCCAATTCCTTCCCATTCCAAACCTGAGACCCTTCCTATTGGATGAGATGTGATATCCAACTCCTTCCCATTCCAATCCTGAGACCCTTCCTATACCATGAGATGTGATATCTCAATGCTTCTAATACCAAATCTGGGACCCGCCCTATAACATGAGATATGATATCCAAATCCTTCCCCTTCCAAACCTGAGACCCTTCCTTTAGCATGAGATGTGATATCCAAATCCTTCCCATTCCAATCCTGAAACCCTTCCTATAGCATGAGATGTGATATCTCAATGTTTCTAATAAAAAACCTGAGACCCTTCCTATAGCAAGAGATGTGATATCCAAATCCTTCCCATTTCAATCTTGAGACCCTTCCTATAGCATGAGATGTGATATCCAACTCCTTCCCATTCCAACCTGAGACCCTTCCTATAGCATGAGAAGGGATATCCAACTCCTTCCCAATCCAATCCTGAGACCCTTCCGATAGCAGAGATGTGATATCTCAATGCTTATACCAAACCTGAGACCCTACCTTTAGTATGATGTGATATCCAAATCCTTCACATTCCAATCCTGAGACCCTTCCTATAGCATGAGATGTGATATCTCAATGCTTCTAATACCAAACCTGAGATCCTTCCTATAACATGAGATGTGATATCCACCTCCTTCCCATTCCAAACCTGAGACCCTTCCAATAGCATGAGATTTGATATCTCAATGCTTCTAAAAACAAACATGAGAACCATCCTATAACGAGATGTGAAATCCCAATCCTTCCCTTCCCAAACCTGAGACCCTTCCTATAGCTCGAGATGTGATATCAAACTCCTTCCCATTCCAATCCTGAGATAGCTTGAGATGTGATATCCAACTCCTTCCCATTCCAATCCTGAGACCCTTATTATACCATGAGATGTGATATCTCAAGGCTTCTAATACCAAACCTGAGACCCGTCCTAAAACATGAGATGTGAGATCCAAATCCTTCCCCTTCCAAACCTGAGACCTTTCCTTTAGCATATGTGATATCCAACTCCTTCCCATTCCAATCCTGAGACCCTTCCGATAGCATGAGATGTGATATCTCAATGCTTCTAATATCAAACCTGAGACCCTCCCTATAGCATGAGATGTGATATCCAACTCCTTCCCATTCCAATCCTGAGACTCTTCCTATAGCATGAGATGTGATATCTCGATGCTTCTAATACCAAACCTGGGACCCGTCCTATAACATGAGATGTGATATCCAAATCCTTCCCCTTCCAAACCTGAGACCCTTCCTTTAGCATGAGATGTGATATCCAAATCCTTCCCATTCCAATCCTGAAACCCTTCCTATAGCATGAGATGTGATAGCTCAATGTTTCTAATAAAAAACCTGAGACCCTTCCTATAGCAAGAGATGTGATATCCAAATCCTTCCCATTCCAATCCTGAGACCCTTCCTATAACGAGATGTGATATCCAACTCCTTCCCATTCCAACCTGAGACACTTCCTATAGCATGAGAAGGGATATCCAAATCCTTCCCATTCCAATCCTGAGATCCTTCCTATAACATGATGTGATATCCAATTCCTTCACATTCCAAACCTGAGACCCTTCCTATTGGATTAGATGTAATATCCAACTCCTTCCCATTCCAATCCTGAGACCCTTCCTATAACATATGATGTGATGTCTCAATGCTTCTAATACCAAACCTGAGATCCTTCCTATGGCATGAGATGTCATATAAAGCTCCTTCCCATTCCATTCCTGAGACCCTTCCTATAGCATGAGATGTGATATCCAACTCCTTCCCATTCCAATCCTGAGACCCTTCCTATAGCATGAGATGTGATATCTCAATGCTTCTAATACCAAACCTGAGATCCTTCCTATAACATGAGATGTGATATCCAAATCCTTCCCATTCCAACCTGAGACCCTTCCGATAGCATGAGATGTGATATCCCAATGCTTCTACCAAACCTGAGACCCATACTATGGCATGAGATGTGATATCAAACTCCTTCCCATTCCAATCCTGAGACCCTTCCTATAGCTTGAGATGGGATATCCAACTCCTTCCCATTCCAATTCTGAGACCCTTCCTATACCATGAGACTTGATATCGCAATGCTTCTAATACCAAACCTGAGACCCGTCCTATAACATGAGATGTGATATCCAAATCCTTCCCCTTCCAAACCTTAGACCCTTCCTTTATCATGGTATGTGATATCAAACTCCTTCACATTCCAATCCTGAGACCCTTCCGATATCATGAGATTTTTTATCTCAAAGCTTCTGATATCAAACTTGAGACCCTCCCTATAGCATGAGATGTGACATCCAAGTCCTTCCCATTCCAATCCTGAGACGCTTCCTATAGCATGAGATGTGATATCTCAATGCTTCTAATACCAAGCCTGAGACCCTTCCTTTAACATGAGAAGGGATATCCAACTCCTTCCCATTCCAATCCTGAGACTCTTCCGATAGCAGAGATGTGATATCTCAATGCTTATACCAAACCTGAGATCCTTCCTATGGCATGAGATGTCATATAAAATACCTTCCCATTCCATTCCTGAGACCCTTCCTATAGCATGAGATGTGATATCCAACTCCTTCCCATTCCAATCCTGAGACCCTTCCTATAGCATGAGATGTGATATCTCAATGCTTCTAATACCAAACCTGAGATCCTTCCTATAACATGAGATGTGATATCCAAATCCTTCCCATTCCAACCTGAGACCCTTCCGATAGCATGAGATGTGATATCCCAATGCTTCTACCAAACCTGAGACCCTTCCTATAGCTTGAGATGTGATATCCAACTCCTTCCCATTCCAATTCTGAGACCCTCCTATACCATGAGACTTGATATCGCAATGCTTCTAATACCAAACCTGACACTCGTCCTATAACATGAGATATGATATCCAAATCCTTCCCCTTCCAAACCTTAGACCCTTCCTTTATCATGAGATGTGATATCCAACTCCTTCACATTCCAATCCTGAGACCCTTCCGATATCATGAGATTTGTTATCTCAAAGCTTCTGATATCAAACTTGAGACCCTCACTATAGCATGAGATGTGACATCCAAGTCCTTCCCATTCCAATCCTGAGACGCTTCCTATAGCATGAGATGTGATATCTCAATGCTTCTAATACCAAACCTGAGATCCTTCCTATAACATGAGATGTGATATCCAACTCCTTCCCATTCCAAACCTGAGACCCTTCCGATAGCGTGATATCTCAATGCTTCAAAAACCAAACTTGAGAACCATCCTATAACATGAGATGTGAAATCCAAATCCTTCCCTTCCCAAACATGAGACTCTTCTTATAGCATGAGATGTGATATCTCAATGCTTCTACCAAACCTGAAACCCTTCCTATAGCATGAGATGTGATATCAAACTCCTTCCCATTCAATGTGATATCCAACTCTGTCCCATTCCAATCCTGAGACCCTTCCTATACCATGAGATGTGATATTTCAATGCTTCTAATACCAAACCTGAGACCGGTCCTAAAACATGAGATGTGAGATCCAAATCCTTCCCCTTCCAAACCTGAGACCCTTCCTATAGCATGAGATGTTATATCTTAATGCTTCTAAAACCAAACCTGAGAACCATCCTATAACATGTGAAATCCAAATCCTTCCCTTTCCAAACCTGAGACCCTTCCGATAGCATGATATGTGATATCTCAATGCTACTAAAACCAAACATGAGAACCATCCTATAACATGAGATGTGAAATCCAAATCCTTCCCTTTCCAAACCTGAGACCCTTCCTATAGCTTGAGATGTGATATCAAACTCCTTCCCATTCCAATCCTGAGATAGCTTGAGATGTGATAGCCAACTCCTTCCCATTCCAATCCTGAGACCCTTCCTATACCATGAGATGTAATATCTCAATGCTTCTAATACCAAACCTGAGACCCGTCCTAAAACATGAGATGTGAGATCCAAATCCTTCCCCTTCCAAACCTAAGACCCTTCCTATAGCTTGAGATGTGATATCAAACTCCTTCCCATTCCAATCCTGAGATAGCTTGAGATGTGATATCCAACTCCATCCCATTCCAATCCTGAGACCCTTCCGATAGCATGAGATGTGATAGCTCAATGCTTCTAATATCAAAACTGAGACCCTCCCTATAGTATGAGATGTGATATCTAAGTCCTTCCCATTCCTATCCTGAGACCCTTCCGATAGCAGAGATGTGATATCTCAATGCTTATACCAAACCTGATAACCCTTCCTATGGCATGAGATGTGATATCCAACTCCTTCCCATTCCAATCCTGAGTTCCTTCCTATAGCATGAGATGTGATATCTCAATGCTTCTATCAAACCTTAGGCCCTTCCTTTAGCATGAGATGTGATATCCAACTCCTTGCCATTCCAATCCTGAGACCCTTCCTATAACATGAGACGTGATATCCAAATCCTTCCCATTCCAATCCTGAGTTCCTTCCTATAGCATGAGATGTGATATCTCAATGCTTCTAATACCAAACCTGAGATCCTTCCTATAACATGAGATGTGATATCCAACTCCTTCCCATTCCAAACCTGAGACCCTTCCGATAGCATGAGATGTGATATCTCAATGCTTCAAAAACCAAACATGAGAACCATCCTATAACATGAGATGTGAAATCCAAATCCTTCCCTTCCCAAACCTGAGACTCTTCCTATAGCATGAGATGTGATATCTCAATGCTTCTACCAAACCTGAAACCCTTCCTATTGCATGAGATGTGATATCCAACTCCTTCCCATTCCAATCCTGAGACACTTCCTATAGCATGAGATGTGATATCACAATGCTTCTATTACCAAACCTGAGACCCCTCCTATAACATGAGATGTGATATCCAAATCCTTCCCCTTCCAAACCTGAGACCCTTCCTTTAGCTGAGATGTGATATCCAGCTCCTCCCATTCCAATCCTGAGACCCTTCCGATAGCATGAGATGTGATATCTCAATGCTTCTGATATCAAAACTGAGACCCTCCCTATAGCATGAGATGTGATATCTAAGTCCTTCCCATTCCAATCCTGAGACCCTTCCGATAGCAGAGATGTGATATTTCAATGCTTATACCAAACCTGAGACCCTTCCTATAGCATGAGATGTGATATCCAACTCCTTCCGATTCCAATCCTGAGACCCTTCCTATAGCATGAGATGTGATATCGCAATGCTTCTACCAAAACTGAGACCCTTCCTTTAGCATGAGATGTGATATCCAAATCCTTCCCCTTCCAAACCTTAGACCCTTCCTTTATCACGGTATGTGATATCAAACTCCTTCACATTCCAATCCTGAGACCCTTCCGATATCATGAGATTTTTTATCTCAAAGCTTCTGATATCAAACTTGAGACCCTCCCTATAGCATGAGATGTGACATCCAAGTCCTTCCCAATCCAATCCTGAGACGCTTCCTATAGCATGAGATGTGATATCTCAATGCTTCTAATACCAAGCCTGAGACCCTTCCTATAACATGAGATGGGATATCCAACTCCTTCCCATTCCAATCCTGAGACTCTTCCGATAGCAGAGATGTGATATCTCAATGCTTATACCAAACCTGAGATCCTTCCTATGGCATGAGATGTCATATAAAATACCTTCCCATTCCATTCCTGAGACCCTTCCTATAGCATGAGATGTGATATCCAACTCCTTCCCATTCCAATCCTGAGACCCTTCCTATAGCATGAGATGTGATATCTCAATGCTTCTAATACCAAACCTGAGATCCTTCCTATAACATGAGATGTGATATCCAAATCCTTCCCATTCCAACCTGAGACCCTTCCGATAGCATGAGATGTGATATCCCAATGCTTCTACCAAACCTGAGACCCTTCCTATAGCTTGAGATGTGATATCCAACTCCTTCCCTTTCCAATTCTGAGACCCTCCTATACCATGAGACTTGATATCGCAATGCTTCTAATACCAAACCTGACACTTGTCCTATAACATGAGATATGATATCCAAATCCTTCCCCTTCCAAACCTTAGACCCTTCCTTTATCATGAGATGTGATATCCAACTCCTTCACATTCCAATCCTGAGACACTTCCGATATCATGAGATTTGTTATCTCAAAGCTTCTGATATCAAACTTGAGACCCTCCCTATAGCATGAGATGTGACATCCAAGTCCTTCCCATTCCAATCCTGAGACGCTTCCTATAGCATGAGATGTGATATCTCAATGCTTCTAATACCAAACCTGAGATCCTTCCTATAACATGAGATGTGATATCCAACTCCTTCCCATTCCAAACCTGAGACCCTTCCGATAGCATGAGATGTGATATCTCAATGCTTCTAATACCAAACCTGAGATCCTTCCTATAACATGAGATGTGATATCCAACTCCTTCCCATTCCAAACCTGAGACCCTTCCGATAGCATGAGATGTGATATCTCAATGCTTCTAATACCAAACCTGAGATCCTTCCTATAACATGAGATGTGATATCCAACTCCTTCCCATTCCAAACCTGAGACCCTTCCGATAGCATGAGATGTGATATCTCAATGCTTCTACCAAACCTGAAACCCTTCCTATAGCATGAGATGTGATATCAAACTCCTTCCCATTCAATGTGATATCCAACTCTGTCCCATTCCAATCCTGAGACCCTTCCTATACCATGAGATGTGATATTTCAATGCTTCTAATACCAAACCTGAGACCGGTCCTAAAACATGAGATGTGAGATCCAAATCCTTCCCCTTCCAAACCTGAGACCCTTCCTATAGCATGAGATGTTATATCTTAATGCTTCTAAAACCAAACCTGAGAACCATCCTATAACATGTGAAATCCAAATCCTTCCCTTTCCAAACCTGAGACCCTTCCGATAGCATGATATGTGATATCTCAATGCTACTAAAACCAAACATGAGAACCATCCTATAACATGAGATGTGAAATCCAAATCCTTCCCTTTCCAAACCTGAGACCCTTCCTATAGCTTGAGATGTGATATCAAACTCCTTCCGATTCCAATCCTGAGATAGCTTGAGATGTGATAGCCAACTCCTTCCCATTCCAATCCTGAGACCCTTCCTATACCATGAGATGTGATATCTCAATGCTTCTAATACCAAACCTGAGACCCGTCCTAAAACATGAGATGTGAGATCCAAATCCTTCCCCTTCCAAACCTAAGACCCTTCCTATAGCTTGAGATGTGATATCAAACTCCTTCCCATTCCAATCCTGAGATAGCTTGAGATGTGATATCCAACTCCATCCCATTCCAATCCTGAGACCCTTCCGATAGCATGAGATGTGATAGCTCAATGCTTCTAATATCAAAACTGAGACCCTCCCTATAGTATGAGATGTGATATCTAAGTCCTTCCCATTCCTATCCTGAGACCCTTCCGATAGCAGAGATGTGATATCTCAATGCTTATACCAAACCTGATAACCCTTCCTATGGCATGAGATGTGATATCCAACTCCTTCCCATTCCAATCCTGAGTTCCTTCCTATAGCATGAGATGTGATATCTCAATGCTTCTATCAAACCTGAGGCCCTTCCTTTAGCATGAGATGTGATATCCAACTCCTTGCCATTCCAATCCTGAGACCCTTCCTATAACATGAGACGTGATATCCAACTCCTTCCCATTCCAATCCTGAGTTCCTTCCCATAGCATGAGATGTGATATCTCAATGCTTCTAATACCAAACCTGAGATCCTTCCTATAACATGAGATGTGATATCCAACTCCTTCCCATTCCAAACCTGAGACCCTTCCGATAGCATGAGATGTGATATCTCAATGCTTCAAAAACCAAACATGAGAACCATCCTATAACATGAGATGTGAAATCCAAATCCTTCCCTTCCCAAACCTGAGACTCTTCCTATAGCATGAGATGTGATATCTCAATGCTTCTACCAAACCTGAAACCCTTCCTATTGCATGAGATGTGATATCCAACTCCTTCCCATTCCAATCCTGAGACACTTCCTATAGCATGAGATGTGATATCACAATGCTTCTAATACCAAACCTGAGACCCCTCCTATAACATGAGATGTGATATCCAAATCCTTCCCCTTCCAAACCTGAGACCCTTCCTTTAGCTGAGATGTGATATCCAGCTCCTCCCATTCCAATCCTGAGACCCTTCCGATAGCATGAGATGTGATATCTCAATGCTTCTGATATCAAAACTGAGACCCTCCCTATAGCATGAGATGTGATATCTAAGTCCTTCCCATTCCAATCCTGAGACCCTTCCGATAGCAGAGATGTGATATTTCAATGCTTATACCAAACCTGAGACCCTTCCTATAGCATGAGATGAGATATCCAACTCCTTCCGATTCCAATCCTGAGACCCTTCCTATAGCATGAGATGTGATATCGCAATGCTTCTACCAAAACTGAGACCCTTCCTTTAGCATGAGATGTGATATTCAACTCCTTCCCATTCCAATCATGAGACCCTTCCTATAGCATGAGATGTGATATCTCAATGCTTCTAATACCAAACCTGAGATCCTTACTATAACATGAGAAGTGATATCCAACTCCTTCCCATTCCAATCATGAGACCCTTCCTATAGCATGAGATGTGATATCTCAAAGCTTCTAATACCAAACCTGAGATCCTTCCTATAGCATGAGATGTGATATCTCAATGCTTCTAATACCAAACCTGAGACCCTTTCTATAACATGAAATGTGATATCCAACTCCTTCCCATTCCAACCTTAGACCCTGCCTATAGCATGTGATGTGATATCCCAATGCTTCTACAAAACCTGAGACCCATACCATGGCATGAGATGTGATATCGAACTCCTTCCCATTCCAATCCTGAGACCCTTTCTATAGCTTGATATGTGATATCCAACTCCTTCCCATTCCAATTCTGAGACCCGTCCTATACCATGAGACTTGATATCTCAATGCTTCTAATATCAAACCTGAGACCGGTCCTATAACATGAGATGTGATACCCAAATCCTTCCCCTTTCCAAACCTGAGACCCTTCCTATAGCATGAGATGTGATATCTCAATGCTTCTAATACCAAACCTGAGACCCTTCCTATAACGAGATGGGATATCCAACTCCTTCCCATTCCAATCCTGAGACCCTTCCGATAGCAGAGATGTGATATCTCAAGGCTTATACCAAACCTGAGACCCTTCCTATGGCATGAGATGTCATATACAACTCCTTCCGATTCCAATCCTGAGACCCTTCTATAGCATGAGATGTGATATCTCAATGCTTCTAATACCAAACCTGAGATCCTTCCTATAACATGAGATGTGATATCAAACTCCTTCCCATTCCAAACCTGAGACCCTTCCGATAGCATGAGATGTGATATCTCAATGCTTCTAAAACCAAACATGAGAACCATCCTATAACATGAGATGTGAAATCCAAATCATTCCCTTTCCAAACCTGAGACCCTTCCTATAGCTTGAGATGTGATATCAAACTCCTTCCCATTCAATGTGATATCCAACTCCTTCCCATTCCAATCCTGAGACCCTTCCTATACCATGAGATGTGATATTTCAATGCTTCTAATACCAAACCTGAGACCCGTCCTAAAACATGAGATGTGAGATTCACAGGACTTGGATATCATATCTCATTCTATAGGAAGGCTCTCAGGGTTGGAAGGGGAAGGAGTTGGATATCACATTTCATGTTAGAGGTAGGATCTCAGGTTTGGTATTAGAGGCATTGAGATATCACATCTCATGCCATCAGAAGGGTCTCAGGATTGGAATGGGAAGGAGTTAGATATCACATCTCATGCTAAAGGGAGGGTCTAAGGTTTGGAAGGGGAAGGATTTGGATATCACATCTCATGTTATAGGAAGGATCTCAGGTTTGGTATTAGAAGCATTGAGATATCACATCTCATGCTATCGGAAGGGTCTCAGGTTTGGTATAAGCATTGAGATATCACATCTCTGCTATCGGAAGGGTCTCAGGTTTGGAATGGGAAGGAGTTGGATATCACATCTCATGTTATAGGAAGGATCTCAGGTTTGGTATTAGAAGCATTGAGATATCACATCTCATGCTATAGGAAGGAACTCAGGATTGGAATGGGAAGGAGTTGGATATCACGTCTCATGTTATAGGAAGGGTCTCAGGATTGGAATGGCAAGGAGTTGGATATCACATCTCATGCTAAAGGAAGGGTCTCAGGTTTGATAGAAGCATTGAGATATCACATCTCATGCTATAGGAAGGAACTCAGGATTGGAATGGGAAGGAGTTGGATATCACATCTCATGCCATAGGAAGGGTTATCAGGTTTGGTATAAGCATTGAGATATCACATCTCTGCTATCGGAAGGGTCTCAGGATAGGAATGGGAAGGACTTAGATATCACATCTCATACTATAGGGAGGGTCTCAGTTTTGATATTAGAAGCATTGAGCTATCACATCTCATGCTATCGGAAGGGTCTCAGGATTGGAATGGGATGGAGTTGGATATCACATCTCAAGCTATCTCAGGATTGGAATGGGAAGGAGTTTGATATCACATCTCAAGCTATACGAAGGGTCTCAGGTTTGGAGGGGGAAGGATTTGGATCTCACATCTCATGTTTTAGGACGGGTCTCAGGTTTGGTATTAGAAGCATTGAGATATCACATCTCATGGTATAGGAAGGGTCTCAGGATTGGAATGGGAAGGAGTTGGCTATCACATCTCAAGCTATCTCAGTATTGGAATGGGAAGGAGTTTGATATCACATCTCAAGCTATAGGAAGGGTCTCAGGTTTGGAAAGGGAAGGATTAGGATTTCACATCTCATGTTATAGGATGGTTCTCATGTTTGGTTTTAGTAGCATTGAGATATCACATCTCATGCTATCGGAAGGGTCTCAGGTTTGGAAAGGGAAGGATTTGGATTTCACATATTATAGGATGGTTCTCAGGTTTGGTTTTAGAAGCATTAAGATATAACATCTCATGCTATAGGAAGGGTCTCAGGTTTGGAAGGGGAAGGATTTGGATCTCACATCTCATGTTTTAGGACCGGTCTCAGGTTTGGTATTAGAAGCATTGAAATATCACATCTCATGGTATAGGAAGGGTCTCAGGATTGGAATGGGACAGAGTTGGATATCACATTGAATGGGAAGGAGTTTGATATCACATCTCATGCTATAGGAAGGGTTTCAGGTTTGGTAGAAGCATTGAGATATCACATCTCATGCTATAGGAAGAGTCTCAGGTTTGGGAAGGGAAGGATTTGGATTTCACATCTCATGTTATAGGATGGTTCTCATGTTTGGTTTTTGAAGCATTGAGATATCACATCTCATGCTATCGGAAGGGTCTCAGGTTTGGAATGGGAAGGAGTTTGATATCACATCTCATGTTATAGGAAGGATCTCAGGTTTGGTATTAGAAGCATTGAGATATCACATCTCATGCTATAGGAAGGGTCTCAGGATTGGAATCGGAAGGAGTTGTATATGACATCTCATGCCATAGGAAGGGTCTCAGGTTTGGTATAAGCATTGAGATATCACATCTCTGCTATCGGAAGGGTCTCAGGATTGGAATGGGAAGGAGTTGGATATCCCATCTCATGTTGTAGGAAGGGTCTCATGTTTGGTATTAGAAGCATTGAGATATCACATCTCATGCTATAGGAAGGGTCTCAGGATTGGAATGGGAAGGACTTGGATGTCACATCTCATGCTATAGGGAGGGTCTCAAGTTTGATATCAGAAGCTTTGAGATAACAAATCTCATGATATCGGAAGGGTCTCAGGATTGGAATATGAAGGAGTTGGATATCACATCTCATGATAAAGGAAGGGTCTAAGGTTTGGAAGGGGAAGGATTTGGATATCACATCTCATGTTATAGGAAGGATCTCAGGTTTGGTATTAGAAGCATTGAGATATCACATCTCATGCTATAGGACGCGTCTCAGGATTGGAATGGGAAGGACTTGGATGTCAAATCTCATGCTATAGGGAGGGTCTCAAGTTTGATATCAGAAGCTTTCAGATAACAAATCTCATGATATCGGAAGGGACTCAGGATTGGAATGTGAAGGAGTTGGATATCACATCTCATGATAAAGGAAGGGTCTAAGGTTTGGAAGGGGAAGGATTTGGATATCACATCTCATGTTATAGGACGGGTCTCAGGTTTGGTATTAGAAGCATTGCGATATCAAGTCTCATGGTATAGGAGGGTCTCAGAATTGGAATGGGAAGGAGTTGGATATCACATCTCAAGCTATAGGAAGGGTCTAAGGTTTGGTAGAAGCATTGGGATATCACATCTCATGCTATCGGAAGGGTCTCAGGTTGGAATGGGAAGGATTTGGATATCACATCTCATGTAATAGGAAGGATCTCAGGTTTGGTATTAGAAGCATTGAGATATCACATCTCATGCTATAGGAAGCATCTCAGGATTGGAATGGCAAGGAGTTTTATATGACATCTCATGCTAAAGGAAGGGTCTCAGGTTTGATAGAAGCATTGAGATATCACATCTCATGCTATAGGAAGGAACTCAGGATTGGAATGGGAAGGAGTTGGATATCACATCTCATGCCATAGGAAGGGTTATCAGGTTTGGTATAAGCATTGAGATATCACATCTCATGCTATAGGAAGCGTCTCAGGATTGGAATGGGAAGGACTTGGATGTCACATCTCATGCTATAGGGAGGGTCTCAAGTTTGATATCAGAAGCTTTGGGATAAAAAATCTCATGATATCGGAAGGGTCTCAGGATTGGAATGTGAAGGAGTTTGATATCACATATCATGATAAAGGAAGGGTCTAAGGTTTGGAAGGGGAAGGATTTGGATATCACATCTCATGTTATAGGACGGGTCTCAGGTTTGGTATTAGAAGCATTGCGATATCAAGTCTCATGGTATAGGAAGGGTCTCAGAATTGGAATGGGAAGGAGTTGGATATCACATCTCAAGCTATAGGAAGGGTCTCAGGATTGGAATGGGAAGGAGTTTGATATCACATCTCATGCCATAGTATGGGTCTCAGGTTTGGTAGAAGCATTGGGATATCACATCTCATGCTATCGGAAGGGTCTCAGGTTGGAATGGGAAGGATTTGGATATCACATCTCATGTTATAGGAAGGATCTCGGGTTTGGTATTAGAAGCATTGAGATATCACATCTCATGCTATAGGAAGGGTCTCAGGATTGGAATGGGAAGGAGTTGAATATCACATCTCATGCTATAGGAAGGGTCTCAGGAATGGAATGGGAAGGAGCTTTATATGACATCTCATGCCATAGGAAGGATCTCAGGTTTGGTATTAGAAGCATTGAGACATCACATCTCATGTTATAGGAAGGGTCTCAGGATTGGAATGGGAAGGAGTTGGATATCACATCTCATCCAATAGGAAGGGTCTCAGGTTTGGAATGGGAAGGAATTGGATATCACATCATGTTATAGGAAGGATCTCAGGTTGGAATGGGAAGGAGTTGGATATCACATCTCGTTATAGGAAGGGTCTCAGGATTGGAATGGGAAGGATTTGGATATCACATCTCTTGCTATAGGAAGGGTCTCAGGTTTTTTATTAGAAACATTGAGCTGTCACATCTCATGCTATAGGAAGGGTTTCAGGATTGGAATGGGAAGGATTTGGATATCACATCTCATGCTAAAGGAAGGGTCTCAGGTTTGTAAGGGGAAGGATTTGGATATCACATCTCATGGTATAGGACGGGTCCCAGGTTTGGTATTAGAAGCATTGAGATATCACATCTCATGCTATAGGAGGAGTCTCAGGATTGGAATGGGAAGGAGTTGGATATCACGTCTCATGTTATAGGAAGGGTCTCAGGATTGGAATGGCAAGGAGTTGAATATCACATCTCATGCTATAGGGAGGGTCTCAGGTTTGATATTAGAAGCATTGAGATATCACATCTCATGCTATCGGAAGGGTCTCAGGATTGGAATGGGAAGGAGTTGGATATCACATATGCTAAAGGAAAGGTCTCAGGTTTGGAAGGGGAAGGATTTGGATCTCACATCTCATGTTTTAGGACGGGTCTCAGGTTTGGTATTAGAAGCCTTGAGATATCACATCTCATGGTATAATAAGGGTCTCAGGATTGGAATGGGAAGGAGTTGGATATCACATCTCAAGCTATCTCAGGATTGGAATGGGAAGGAGTTTGATATCACATCTCGAGCTATAGGAAGGGTCTCAGGTTTGGGAAGGGAAGGATTAGGATTTCACATCTCGTTATAGGATGGTTCTCATGTTTGTTTTTAGAAGCATTGAGATATCAAATCTCATACTATTGGAAGGGTCTCAGGTTTGGAATGGGAAGGAGTTGGATATCACATCTCATTTTATAGGAAGGATCTCAGGTTTGGTATTAGAAGCATTGAGATATCACATCTCATGCTATAGGAAGGGTCTCAGGATTGGAATATGAAGGATTTGGATATCACATCATACTAAAGGTAGGGTCTCAGGTTTGGTATAAGCATTGACATATCAAATCTCTGCTATCGGAAGGGTCTCAGGATTGGATTGGGAAGGAGTTGGATATCCCTTCTCATGCTATAGGAAGGGTCTCAGGTTGGAATGGGAAGGAGTTGGATATCACATCTCATGCTATAGGAAGGGTCTCAAGATTGAAATGGGAAGGATTTGGATATCACATCTCTTGCTATAGGAAGGGTCTCAGGTTTTTTATTAGAAACATTGAGATATCACATCTCATGCTATAGGAAGGGTTTCAGGATTGGAATGGGAAGGATTTGGATATCACATCTCATACTAAAGGAAGGGTCTCAGGTTTGGAAGGGGAAGGATTTGGATATCATATCTCATGTTATAGGGCGGGTCCCAGGTTTGGTATTAGAAGCATTGAGATATCACATCTCATGGTATAGGAAGGGTCTCAGGATTGGAATGGGAAGGAGTTGGATATCACATCTCATCCAATAGGAAGGGTCTCAGGTTTGGAATGGGAAGGGATTGGATATCACATCATGTAATAGGAAGGATCTCAGGATTGGAATGGGAAGGATTTGGATATCCCTTCTCATGCTATAGGAAGTGTCTCAGGTTGGAATGGGAAGGCGTTGGATATCACATCTCGTTATAGGAAGGGTCTCAGGATTGGAATGGGAAGGATTTGGATATCACATCTCTTGCTATAGGAAGGGTCTCAGGTTGTTTATTAGAAACATTGAGCTATCACATCTCATGCTATAGGAAGGGTTTCAGGATTGGAATGGGAAGGATTTGGATATCACATCTCATGCTAAAGGAAGGGTCTCAGGTTTGGAAGGGGAAGGATTTGGATATCATATCTCATGTTATAGGGCGGGTCCCAGGTTTGGTATTAGAAGCATTGAGATATCACATCTCA
Source organism: Ambystoma mexicanum (assembly GCF_040938575.1). NCBI lineage: Eukaryota > Metazoa > Chordata > Amphibia > Caudata > Ambystomatidae > Ambystoma > Ambystoma mexicanum. The sequence continues at coordinate 1,152,474,101 of NC_090934.1, forward strand.
TGGTATAGGAAGGGTCTCAGGATTGGAATGGGAAGGAGTTGGATATCACATCTCATCCAATAGGAAGGGTCTCAGGTTTGGAATGGGAAGGAATTGGATATCACATCATGTTATAGGAAGGATCTCAGGATTGGAATGGGAAGGATTTGAATATCCCTTCTCATGCCATAGGAAGTGTCTCAGGTTGGAATGGGAAGGAGTTGGATATCACATCTCGTTATAGGAAGGGTCTCAGGATTGGAATGGGAAGGATTTGGATATCACATCTCTTGCTATAGGAAGGGTCTCAGGTTTTTTATTAGAAACATTGAGCTATCACATCTCATGCTATAGGAAGGGTTTCAGGATTGGAATGGGAAGGATTTGGATATCACATCTCATGCTAAAGGAAGGGTCTCAGGTTTTGGAAGGGGAAGGATTTGGATATCACATCTCATGTTATAGGACGGGTCCCAGGTTTGGTATTAGAAGCATTGAGATATCACATCTCATGCTATAGGAGGAGTCTCAGGATTGGAATGGGAAGGAGTTGGATATCACATCTCATGTTATAGGAAGGGTCTCAGGATTGGAATGGCAAGGAGAGTGGGCGGATGTGCAGCGCCTCTGCGAGCCTGAACCCCCTGAACCCCCTGGATCTGGGAAGGCGGGAAGCAGCAGCAGCAGCGGCGAGGAGGAGCCCCGAGTCTGCGGAGGAGGAGAAGGCAGCACTTCCGGGGACCGAGACAGGAATACATTAGGTGTTTGGTCATGTTCAGCAAAAGCTACTAAAGTAAAGAAGATATCCCATTTAGTGAGGGTCCGGATGGGAAGGGACTACGAGTCTTTGAGCAAGACGCATTGGAGATAGAAATCGTCCTTCCCCTAATTCAGACACATAAGTCAGAAGAGAGAGGAGATAAGGCATCAAGTTCTGAAAAATTGGAATTTTGCCAGCAAATTAACCATTCACGGTTAGAAAGGACTCCAGTATAGTGAACCCTCGAGTCAGAGAGGGTACATCGTCTTTTCAAAGAAGACGGAAATTTGATAATATGGTTGCATCTTGAACAGAATCGACACAAGACACTACTTGCCCCTGAAGAATGTCCTACATTGTTGTGTGAATGGGACAGAAACTTGTACAAGTTGGGAATCTGATAAATCAAAATGTGCAATAATCAGAATGACATCATGAGTTAAGGAAACTTAGTGTGACTAACCCACATGGGTTTGACTAGACACTGAATTGAATCTTGAACTTGATTTAAGCTGTTTTCACTTGTGTGGGTTTCAGACCAGATTATTTTATGTGATGTGATATGATCATTTTTAATGATGTTTTTTAATGAACTTTGGTTCAACTAATAAAAATTGTATTTTTTTGAGGATCATAGTAATTTCTGACTATTAGACAGGATACCCATGTGTGGTTGGCACTTTTTGGTAACTTCTTTTTGTAGATAACAGATATTGCTCCACGGAGTAAGAAGTTTGCATATCCCCACCTGTGGCTTAGAGCCGTGTTGAGAATAATGAAGGAGTTGGATATCACATCTCATGCTATAGGGAGGGTCTCAGGTTTGATATTAGAAGCATTGAGATATCACATCTCATGCTATCGGAAGGGTCTCAGGATTGGAATGGGAAGGAGTTGGATATCACATATGCTAAAGGAAAGGTCTCAGGTTTGGAAGGGGAATAATTTGGATCTCACATCTCATGTTTTAGGACGGGTCTCAGGTTTGGTATTAGAAGCCTTGAGATATCACATCTCATGGTATAATAAGGGTCTCAGGATTGGAATGGGAAGGAGTTGGATATCACATCTCAAGCTTTCTCAGGATTGCAATGGGAAGGAGTTTGATATCACATCTCGAGCTATAGGAAGGGTCTCAGGTTTGGGAAGGGAAGGATTGGGATTTCACATCTCGTTATAGGATGGTTCTCATGTTTGTTTTTAGAAGCATTGAGATATCAAATCTCATGCTATAGGAAGGATCTCAGGTTTGGTATTAGAAGCATTGAGATATCACATCTCATGCTATAGGAAGGGTCTCAGGATTGGAATGTGAAGGATTTGGATATCACATCATACTAAAGGTAGGGTCTCAGGTTTGGTATAAGCATTGAGATATCACATCTCTGCTATCGGAAGGGTCTCAGGATTGGATTGGGAAGGAGTTGGATATCCCTTCTCATGCTATCGGAAGGGTCTCAGGATTGGATTGGGAAGGAGTTGGATATCACATCTCATGCTATAGGAAGGGTCTCAAGATTGAAATGGGAAGGATTTGGATATCACATCTCCTTCTATAGGAAGGGTCTCAGGTTTTTTATTAGAAACATTGAGATATCACATCTCATGCTATAGGAAGGGTTTCAGGATTGGAATGGGAAGGATTTGGATATCACATACCATGCTAAAGGAAGGGTCTAAGGTTTGGAAGGGGAAGGATTTGGATATCATATCTCATGTTATAGGGCGGGTCCCAGGTTTGGTATTAGAAGCATTGAGATATCACATCTCATGGTATAGGAAGGGTCTCAGGATTGGAATGGGAAGGAGTTGGATATCACATCTCATCCAATAGGAAGGGTCTCAGGTTTGGAATGGGAAGGAATTGGATATCACATCATGTTATAGGAAGGATCTCAGGATTGGAATGGGAAGGATTTGGATATCCCTTCTCATGCTATAGGAAGTGTCCCAGGTTGGAATGGGAAGGAGTTGGATATCACATCTCGTTATAGGAAGGGTCTCAGGATTGGAATGGGAAGGATTTGGATATCACATCTCTTGCTATAGGAAGGGTCTCAGGTTTTTTATTAGAAACATTGAGCTATCACATCTCATGCTATAGGAAGGGTTTCAGGATTGTAATGGGAGGATTTGGATATCACATCTCATGCTAAAGGAAGGGTCTCAGGTTTGGAAGGGGAAGGATTTGGATATCATATCTCATGTTATAGGGTGGGTCCCATGTTTGGTATTAGAAGCATTGAGATATCACATCTCATGCTATAGGAGGAGTCTCAGGATTGGAATGGGAAGGAGTTGGATATCACGTCTCATGTTATAGGAAGGGTCTCAGGATTGGAATGGCAAAGAGTTGGATATCACATCTCATGCTAAAGGAAGGGTCTCAGGTTTGATAGAAGCATTGAGATATCACATCTCATGCTATAGGAAGGAACTCAGGATTGCAATGGGAAGGAGTTGGATATCACATCTCATACCATAGGATGGGTCATCAGGTTTGGTATAAGCATTGAGATATCACATCTCTGCTATCGGAAGGGTCTCAGGATAGGAATTGGAAGGACTTAGATATCACATCTCATACTATAGGGAGGGTCTCAGTTTTGATATTAAAAGCATTGAGCTATCACATCTCATGCTATCGGAAGGGTCTCAGGATTGGAATGGGATGGAGTTGGATATCACATCTCAAGCTATCTCGGGATTGGAATGGGAAGGAGTTTGATATCACATCTCAAGCTATAGGAAGGGTCTCAGGTTTGGAAGGGGAAGGATTTGGATCTCACATCTCATGTTTTAGGACGGGTCTCAGGTTTGGTATTAGAAGCATTGAGATATCACATCTCATGGTATAGGAAGGGTCTCAGGATTGGAATGGGAAGGAGTTGGCTATCACATCTCAAGCTATCTCAGGATTGGAATGGGAAGGAGTTTGATATCACATCTCAAGCTATAGGAAGGGTCTCAGGTTTGGAAAGGGAAGGATTCGGATTTCACATCTCATGTTATAGGATGGTTCTCATGTTTGGTTTTAGTAGCATTGAGATATCACATCTCATGCTATCGGAAGGGTCTCAGGTTTGGAAAGGGAAGGATTTGGATTTCACATGTTATAGGATGGTTCTCAGGTTTGGTTTTAGAAGCATTAATATATAACATCTCATGCTATAGGAAGGGTCTCAGGTTTGGAAGGGGAAGGATTTGGATCTCACGTCTCATGTTTTAGGACCGGTCTCAGGTTTGGTATTAGAAGCATTGAAATATCACATCTCATGGTATAGGAAGGGTCTCAGGATTGGAATGGGACAGAGTTGGATATCACATTGAATGGGAAGGAGTTTGATATCACATCTCATGCTATAGGAAGGGTTTCAGGTTTGGTAGAAGCATTGAGATATCACATCTCATGCTATAGGAAGAGTCTCAGGTTTGGGAAGGGAAGGATTTAGATCTCACATCTTATGTTATAGGATGGTTCTCATGTTTGGTTTTTGAAGCATTGAGATATCACATCTCATGATATCGGAAGGGTCTCAGGTTTGGAATGGGAAGGAGTTGGATATCACATCTCATGTTATAGGAAGGATCTCAGGTTTGGTATTAGAAGCATTGAGATATCACATCTCATGCTATAGGAAGCGTCTCAGGATTGGAATGGGAAGGATTTGGATGTCACATCTCATGCTATAGGGAGGGTCTCAAGTTTGATATCAGAAGCTTTGAGATAACAAATCTCATGATATCGGAAGGGTCTCAGGATTGGAATGTGAAGGAGTTGGATATCACATCTCATGATAAAGGAAGGGTCTAAGGTTTGGAAGGGGAAGGATTTGGATATCACATCTCATGTTATAGGACGGGTCTCAGGTTTGGTATTAGAAGCATTGCGATATCAAGTCTCATGGTATAGGAGGGTCTCAGAATTGGAATGGGAAGGAGTTGGATATCACATCTCAAGCTATAGGAAGGGTCTCAGGTTTGGTAGAAGCATTGGGATATCACATCTCATGCTATCGGAAGGGTCTCAGGTTGGAATGGGAAGGATTTGGATATCACATCTCATGTTATAGGAAGGATCTCAGGTTTGGTATTAGAAGCATTGAGATATCACATCTCATGCTATAGGAAGGGTCTCAGGATTGGAATGGAAAGGAGTTGGATATCACATCTCATGCTATAGGAAGGGTCTCAGGAATGGAATGGGAAGGAGTTTTATATGACATCTCATGCCATAGGAAGGATCTCAGGTTTTGTATAAGCATTGAGATATCACATCTCTGCTATCGGAAGAGTTTCAGGATTGGAATGGGAAGGAGTTGGATATCCCATCTCATGTTATAGGAAGGGTCTCAGGTTTGGTATTAGAAGCATTGAGATATCAAATCTCATGCTATAGGAAGCGTCTCAGGATTGGAATGGGAAGGACTTGGATGTCACATCTCATGATATAGGGAGGGTCTCAAGTTTGATATCAGAAGCTTTGAGATAAAAAATCTCATGATATCGGAAGGGTCTCAGGATTGGAATGTGAAGGAGTTTGATATCACATCTCATGATAAAGGAAGGGTCTAAGGTTTGGAAGGGGAAGGATTTGGATATCACATCTCATGTTATAGGACGGGTCTCAGGTTTGGTATTAGAAGCATTGAGATATCACATCTCATGCTATAGGAAGGGTCTCAGGATTGGAATGGCAAGGAGTTGGATATCACATCTCATGCTAAAGGAAGGGTCTCAGTTTTAATAGAAGCATTGAGATATCACATCTCATGCTATAGGAAGGAACTCAGGATTGGAATGGGAAGGAGTTGGATATCACGTCTCATGTTATAGGAAGGGTCTCAGGATTGGAATGGCAAGGAGTTGGATATCACATCTCATGCTAAAGGAAGGGTCTCAGGTTTGATAGAAGCATTGAGATATCACATCTCATGCTATAGGAAGGAACTCAGGATTGGAATGGCAAGGAGTTGGATATCACATCTCATGCCATAGGAAGGGTTATCAGGTTTGGTATAAGCATTGAGATATCACATCTCTCCTATCGGAAGGGTCTCAGGATAGGAATGGGAAGGACTTAGATATCACATCTCATACTATAGGGAGGGTCTCAGTTTTGATACACATCTCTGCTATCGGAAGGGTCTCAGGATTGGAATGGGAAGGAGTTGGATATCCCATCTCATGTTATAGGAAGGGTCTCAGGTTTGGTATTAGAAGCATTGAGATATCACATCTCATGCTATAGGAAGGGTCTCAGGATTGGAATGGGAAGGACTTGGATGTCACATCTCATGCCATAGGGAGGGTCTCAAGTTTGATATTAGAAGCATTGAGAAAACAAATCACATGATATTGGAAGGGTCTCAGGATTGGAATGGGAAGGAGTTGGATATCACATCTCATGATAAAGGAAGGGTCTAAGGTTTGGAAGGGGAAGGTTTTGGATATCACATCTCATGTTATAGGACGAGTCTCAGGTTTGGTATTAGAAGCATTGAGATATCAAGTCTCATGGTATAGGAAGGGTCTCAGAATTGGAATGGGAAGGAGTTGGATATCACATCTCAAGCTATAGGAAGGGTCTCAGGATTGGAATGGGAAGGAGTTTGATATCACATCTCATGCCATAGTATGGGTCTCAGGTTTGGTAGAAGCATTGGGATATCACATCTCATGCTATCAGAAGGGTATCAGGATTGGATTTGGAAGGAGTTGGATATCCCATCTCATGCTATAGGAAGGGTCTCAGGTTGGAATGGGAAGGAGTTGGATATCACATCTCATGTTATAGGAAGGGTCTCAGGATTGGAATGGGAAGGACTTGGATATCATATCTCATGCTATAGGAAGGCTCTCAGGTTTGGAAGGAGACGGAGTTGGATATCACATTTCATGTTAGAGGAAGGATCTCAGGTTTGGTATTAGAGGCATTGAGATATCACATCTCATGCTATAGGAAGGGTCTCAGGATTGGAATGGGAAGGAGTTGGATATCACATCTCAAGCTATAGGAAGGGTCTCAGGTTTGGTATAAGCATTGAGATATCACATCTCATACTATAGGAAGGGTCTCAGGATTGGATTGGGAAGGAGTTGGATATCACATCTCATGTTATAGGAAAGATCTCAGGTTTGGTATTAGAAGCATTGAGACATCACATCTCATATTATAGGAAGGGTCTCAGGATTGGAATGGGAAGAAGTTGGATATCACATCTCATGCTATAGGAAGGGTCTCAGATTTGGTATAAGCATTGAGATATCACATCTCATGCTATAGGAAGGGTCTCAGGATTGGAATGGGAAGGAGTTGTATATGACATCTCATGCCATAGGAAGGGTCTCAGGTTTGGTATAAGCATTGAGATATCACATCTCATGCTATAGGAAGGGTCTCAGGATTGGAATGGGAAGGACTTGGATATCACATCTCATGCTATAGGCAGGGTCTCAGGTTTGGAAAGGGAAGGAGTTGGATATCACATTTCATGTTAGAGGTAGGATCTCAGTTTTGGTATTAGAGGCATTGAGATATCACATCTCATGCTATCAGAAGGGTCTCAGGATTGGAATGGGAAGGAGTTGGATATCACATCTCACGCTAAAGGGAGGGTCTCAGGTTTGGAAGGGGAAGGACTTGGATATCACATCTCATGTTATAGGAAGGATCTCAGGTTTGGTATTAGAAGCATTGAGATATCACATCTCATGCTATCGGAAGTATCTCAGGTTTGGTATTAGAGGCATTGAGATATCACATCTCATGCTATCGGAAGGGCCTCAGGATTGGAATGGGAAGGAGTTGGATATCACATCTCATGCTATAGGAAGGGTCTCAGGTTTGGAACAGGAAGGAGTTGGATATCCCATCTCATTTTATAGGAAGAGTCTGAGGTTTGGTATAAGCATTGAGATATCACATCTCTGCAATCGGAAGTGTCTCAGGATTGGGATGGGAAGGAGTTGGATATCACATCTCATGCTATAGGAAGGGTCTCAGGTCTGGAACGGGAAGGAGTTGGATATCCCATCTCATGTTATAGGACGGGTCTCAGGTTTGGTATTAGAAGCATTGAGATATCACATCGCATGCTGTAGGAAGGGTCTCAGGATTGGAATGGGAAGGAGTTGGATATTACATTCTTGCTATAGGAAGGGTCTCATGTTTGGAATGGGAAGGAGTTGGATATCACATATGCTATAGGAAGGGTCTCAGGTTTGGACTGGGAAGGAGTTGGATATCACATCTCATGCTATAGGAAGGGTCTCAGGTTTGGTATAAGCATTGAGATATCACATCTCTGCTATCGGAAGTGTCTCAGGATTGGAATGGGAAGGAGTTGGATATCCCATCTCATGTTATAGGACGGGTCTCAGGTTTGTTATTAGAATCATTGACATATCATATTGCATGCTGTAGGAAGGGTCTAAGGATTGGAATGGGAAGGACTTGGATATCACATCTCATGCTATAGGTAGGCTCTCAGGTCTGGAAAGGGAAGGAGTTGGATATCACATTTCATGTTAGAGGAAGGATCTCAGGTTTGGTATTAGAGGCATTGAGATATCACATCTCATGCTATAGGAAGGGTCTCAGGATTGGAATGGGAAGGATTTGGAGATCACATCTAATGTTATAGGAAGGATCTCAGGTTTGGTATTAGAAGCATTGAGATATCACATCTCTGCTATCGGAAGGGTCTCAGGATTGGAATGGGAAGGAGTTGGATATCCCATCTCATGTTATAGGAAGAGTCTCAGGTTTGGTATTAGAAGCATTGAGATATCACATCTCATGATATAGGAAGTGTCTCAGGATTGGAATGGGAAGGAGTTTGATATCACATCTCATGCCATGTATGGGTCTCAGGTTTTGTAGAAGCATTGGGATATCACATCTCATGCTATCGGAAGGGTATCAGGATTGGATTGGGAAGGAGTTGGATATCCCATCTCATGCTATAGGAAGGGTCTCAGGTTGGAATGGGAAGGAGTTGGATATCACATCTGATGTTATAGGAAGGGTCTCGGGATTGGAATGGGAAGGACTTGGATATCACATCTCATGCTATAGGAAGGCTCTCAGGTTTGGAAGGGGAAGGAGTTGGATATCACATTTCATGTTAGAGGTAGGATCTCAGGTTTGGAAAAGAGGCATTGAGATATCACATCTCATGCTATAGGAAGGGTCTCAGGATTGGAATGGGAAGGAGTTGGATATCACATCTCATGTTATAGGATAGATCTCAGGTTTGGTATTAGAAGCATTGAGACATCACATCTCATGTTATAGGAAGGGTCTCAGGATTGGAATGGGAAGGACTTGGATATCACATCTCATGCTATAGGAAGGGTCTCAGGTTTGGAACGGGAAGGAGTTGGATATCACATCTCATGCTATAGGAAGGGTCTAAGGTTTGTTATAAGCAGTGAGATATCACATCTCATGCTATAGGAAGGGTCTCAGGATTGGAATGGGAAGGTGTTGTATATGACATCTCATGCCGTAGGAAGGGTCTCAGGTTTGGTATAAGCTTTGAGATATCACATCTCTGCTATCGGAAGATTCTCAGGCTTGGAATGGGAAGGAGTTGGATATCCCATTTCATGTTATAGGAAGAGTCTCAGGTTTGGTATTAGAAGCATTGAGATATAACATCTCATGCTATAGGAAGGGTCTCAGGATTGGAATGGGAAGGAGTTGGATATCACATCTCATGCTATAGGAAGGGTCTCAGGTTTGGTATAAGCAGTGAGATATCACATCTCATGCTATAGGAAGGGTCTCAGGATTGGAATGGGAAGGAGTTGGATATCACATCTCATGTTATAGGAAGGATCTCAGGTTTGGTATAAGCATTGAGATATCACATCTCTGCTATCGGAAGGGTCTCAGGATTGGAATGGGAAGGAGTTGGATATTCCCATCTCATGTTATAGGAAGGGTCTCAGGATTGGAATGGGAAGGAGTTGGATATCACATCTCATGCTATAGGAAGGGTCTCAGGTTTGGAACGGGAAGGAGTTGGATATCACATCTCATGTTATAGGAAGAGTCTCAGGTTTGGTGTAAGCATTGAGATATCACATCTCTGCTATCGGAGGTGTCTCAGGATTGGGATGGGAAGGAATTGGATATCACATCTCATGCTATAGGAAGGGTATCAGGTTTGGAACGGGAAGGAGTTGGATATCCCATCTCATGTTATAGGACGGGTCTCAGGTTTGATATTAGAAGCATTGAGATATCACATCGCATGCTGTAGGAAGGGTCTCAGGTTTGGAATGGGAAGGATTTGGATATCACATTTCATGTCATAGGAAGGATCTCAGGTTTGGTATTAGAAGCATTGATATATCACATCTCATGCTATAGGAATGGTCTCAGGATTGGAATGAGTAGGAGTTGGATATTACATTCTTGCTATAAGAAGGGTTTCATGTTTGGAATGGGAAGGAGTTGGATATCACATATGCTATAGGAAGTGTCTAAGGTTTGGAACGGGAATGAGTTGGATATCACATCTCATGTTGTAGGAAGGGTCTCAGGTTTGGTAGAAGCATTGAGATATCACATCTCTGCTATTGGAAGTGGCTCAGGATTGGAATGGGAAGGAGTTGGATATCCCATCTCATGTTATAGGACGGGTCTCTGGTTTGGTATAAGCATTGAGATATCACATCTCATGCTATAGGAAGGGTCTCAGGATTGGAATGGGAAGGATTTGGATATCACATCTCATGCTATAGGAAGGGTCTCAGGTTTGGTATACGCATGGAGATATCACTTCTCATGCTATAGGAAGGGTCTCAGGATTGGAATGGGAAGGAGTTGGATATCACATCTCATGCTATAGGAAGGGTCTCAGGTTTGGTATAAGCATGGAGATATCACTTCTCATGCTATATGAAGGGTCTCAGGATTGGAATGGGAAGGAGTTGGATATCACATCTCATGTTATAGGAAGGATCTCAGGTTTGGTATTAGAAGCATTGAGATATCACATCTCATGCTATCGGAAGGGTCTCAGGATTGGAATGGGAAGGAGTTGGATATCACATCTCATGCTATAGGAAGGGTCTCAGGTTTGGAACGGGAAGGAGTTGGATATCACATCTCATGTTATAGGAAGAGTCTCAGGTTTGGTATAAGCATTGAGATATCACATCTCTGCTATCGGAGGTGTCTCAGGATTGGGATGGGAAGGAATTGGATATCATATCTCATGCTATAGGAAGAGTATCAGGTTTGGAACGGGAAGGAGTTGGATATCCCATCTCATGTTATAGGACGGGTCTCAGGTTTGATATTAGAAGCATTGAGATATCACATCTCATGCTGTAGGAAGGGTCTCAGGTTTGGAATGGGAAGGATTTGGATATCACATTTCATGTCATAGGAAGGATCTCAGGTTTGGTATTAGAGGCATTGATATATCACATCTCATGCTATAGGAATGGTCTCAGTATTGGAATGGGTAGGAGTTGGATATTACATTCTTGCTATAGGAAGGGTCTCATGTTTGGAATGGGAAGGAGTTGGATATCACATATGCTATAGGAAGTGTGTCAGGTTTGGAATGGGAATGAGTTGGATATCACATCTCATGTTATAGGAAGGGTCTCAGGTTTGGTATAAGCATTGAGATATCACATCTCTGCTATCGGAAGTGGCTCAGGATTGGAATGGGATGGAGTTGGATATCCCATCTCATGTTATAGGACGGGTCTCTGGTTTGGCATAAGCATTGAGATATCACATCTCATGCTATAGGAAGAGTCTCAGGATTGGAATGGGAAAGATTTGGATATCACATCTCATGCTATAGGAAGGGTCTCAGGTTTGGTATACGCATGGAGATATCACTTCTCATGCTATAGGAAGGGTCTCAGGATTGGAATGGGAAGAAATTGGATATCACATCTCATGCTATAGGAAGGGTCTCAGGTTTGGTATAAGCATGGAGATATCACATCTCATGCTATAGGAAGAGTCTCAGGATTGGAATGGGAAAGATTTGGATATCACTTCTCATGCTATAGGAAGGGTCTCAGGATTGGAATGGGAAGGAGTTGGATATCACATCTCATGTTATAGGAAGGATCTCAGGTTTGGTCTTAGAAGTATTGAGATATCATATCTCATGCTATAGGAAGGGTCTCAGGACTGGAATGGGAAGGAGTTGGATATCACATCTCATGCTACAGGAAGGGTCTCAAGTTTGGAATGGGAAGGACTTAGATATCACATATCATGCTATAGGGAGGGTCTCAGTTTTGATATTAGATGCTTTGAGATATCACATCTCATGCTATCGGAAGTGTCTCAGGATTGGAATGGGAAGGAGCTGGATATCACATCTCATGCTAAAGGAAGGGTCTCAGGTTTGGAACGGGAAGGAGTTGGATATCACATCTCATGTTATAGGAAGGGTCTCAGGTGTGGTATAAGCATTCAGATATCACATCTCTGCTATCGGAAGTGTCTTAGGATTGGAAAGGGAAGGAGTTGGATATCACATCTCATGCTATAGGAAGGGATTCAGGATTGGAATGGGAAGTAGTTGGATATCACATCTCATGCTATAGGAAGGGTCTCAGGTTTGGTATAAGCATTGAGATATCACATCTCATGCTATAGGACGGGTCTCAGGATTGGAATGGAAGGAGTTGGATATCACATCTCATGCTATAGGAAGGGTCTCAGGATTGGAATGGGAAGTAGTTGGATATCACATCTCATGCTATAGGAAGGGTCTCAGGTTTGGTATTAGAAGCATTGAGATATCACATCTCATGCTATAGGAAGGGTCTCAGGATTGGAATGGGAAGGACTTGGATATCACATCTCATGCTATAGATAGGCTCTCAGGTTTGGAAAGGGAAGGAGTTGGATATCACATCTCATGCTATAGGAAGGGTCTCAGGATTGGAATGGGAAGTAGTTGGATATCACATCTCATGCTATAGGAAGGGTCTCAGGTTGGGTATAAGCATTGAGATATCACATCTCATGCTATAGGACGTTTCTCAGGATTGGAATGGAAGGAGTTGGATATCACATCTCATGTTATAGGAAGGATCTCAGGTTTGGTATTAGAAGCATTGAGACATCACATCTCATGCTATAGGAAGGGTCTCAGGATTGGAATGGGAAGGAGTTGTATATGACATCTCATGCCATAGGAAGGGTCTCAGGTTTGGTATAAGCATTGAGATATCACATCTCATGCTATAGGAAGGGTCTCAGGATTGGAATGGGAAGGACTTGGATATCACATCTCATGCTAAAGGCAGGGTCTCAGGTTTGGAAAGGGAAGGAGTTGGATATCACATTTCATGTTAGAGGTAGGATCTCAGGTTTGGTATTAGAGGCATTGAGATATCACATCTCATGCTATCAGAAGGGTCTCAGGATTGGAAGGGGAAGGAGTTGGATATCACATCTCATGCTAAAGGGAGGGTCTCAGGTTTGGAAGGGGAAGGACTTGGATATCACATCTCATGTTATAGGAAGGATCTCAGGTTTGGTATTAGAAGCATTGAGATATCACATCTCATGCTATCGGAAGGGTCTCAGGATTGGAATGGGAAGGAGTTGGATATCAAATCTCATGCTATAGGAAGGGTCTCAGGTTTGGAACGGGAAGGAGATGGATATCCCATCTCATGTTATAGGGCGGGTCTCAGGTTTGGTATTAGAAGCATTGAGATATCACATCGCATGCTGTAGGAAGGGTCTCAGGATTGGAATGGGAAGGAGCTGGATATTACATTCTTGCTATAGGAAGGGTCTCATGTTTGGAATGGGAAGGAGTTGTATATCACATATGCTATAGGAAGGGTCTCAGGTTTGGAACGGGAAGGAGTTGGATATCACATCTCATGCTATAGGAAGGGTCTCAGGTTTGGTATAAGCATTGAGATATCACATCTCTGCTATCGGAAGTGTCTCAGGATTGGAATGGGAAGGAGTTGGATATCCCATCTCATGTTATAGGACGGGTCTCAGGTTTGTTATTAGAATCATTGAGATATCATATTGCATGCTGTAGGAAGGGTCTAAGGATTGGAATGGCAAGGACTTGGATATCACATCTCATGCTATAGGTAGGCTCTCAGGTTTGGAAAGGGAAGGAGTTCGATATCACATTTCATGTTAGAGGAAGGATCTCAGGTTTGGTATTAGAGGCATTGAGATATCACATCTCATGCTATAGGAAGGGTCTCAGGATTGGAATGGGAAGGAGTTGGATATCACATCTCATGCTATAGGAAGGGTCTCAGGTTTGGTATAAGCATTGAGATATCACATCTCATGCTATAGGAAGAGTCTCAGGATTGGAATGGGAAGGAGTTGGAGATCACATCTGATGTTATAGGAAGGATCTCAGGTTTGGTATTAGAAGCATTGAGATATCACATCTCTGCTATCGGAAGGGTCTCAGGATTGGAATGGGAAGGAGTTTGATATCACATCTCATGGCATGTATGGGTCTCAGGTTTTGTAGAAGCATTGGGATATCACATCTCATGCTATCGGAAGGGTATCAGGATTGGATTTGGAAGGAGTTGGATATCCCATCTCATGCTATAGGAAGGGTCTCAGGTTGGAATGGGAAGGAGTTGGATATCACATCTGATGTTATAGGAAGGGTCTCAGGATTGGAATGGGAAGGACTTGGATATCACATCTCATGCTATAGGAAGTCTCTCAGGTTTGGAAGGGGAAGGAGTTGGATATCACATTTCATGTTAGAGGTAGGATCTCAGGTTTGGTAAAGAGGCATTGAGATATCACATCTCATGCTATAGGAAGGGTCTCAGGATTGGAATGGGAAGGAGTTGGATATCACATCTCATGTTATAGGATAGATCTCAGGTTTGGTATTAGAAGCATTGAGACATCACATCTCATGTTATAGGAAGGGTCTCAGGATTGGAATGGGAAGGACTTGGATATCACATCTCATGCTATAGGAAGGGTCTCAGGTTTGGAACGGGAAGGAGTTGGATATCCCATCTCATGTTATAGGAAGAGTCTCAGGTTTGGTATAAGCATTGAGATATCACATCTCTGCAATCGGAAGTGTCTCACGATTGGGATGTGTAAGGATATTTGGCGTGTTACAGTACAGAGTACAGTAATACTGCACAAGTAGCACATTTTTTTTTTTGCAGCACCACCACAAGGGTGCGGTGCATTGCTATATGGGTTACCAGATTAACAAGGAAAGACAGGCTATTCAGTCAAAAACGATTTTAACATATAAGATGCAAATCTATTTTTACAGTTAAAAGCACACATGCTCATTTAAAAATGCACACTATTTTTCACCTGAAATGCCTATATTGCTAGAGACACATTTGAAAATTAACAGCTAACCTATTAACAATTAACCTGACTAATAAAACCTTATTTAACATAACCCACTAATAAAATGTGTTCTCCACTGCAGAATTAGGCATACTCTGAAAACCATTTAAATGCGTGTGCAGATTTTTTCTTCTCTTCTCTGCCTGATTCTCCGTGTTTTTGTGCACAGTAACTGCAGGAAGAAGGAAGTCAGATTTGCAACAATTGCAAATGTATAAGCGAAGCTATTTTTGAAGAGTAGGAGGATGAGAGATGATGGATTTCATTGGGACACGTCATACAGAGGGCTGAGAGGAGAGTTTTAGTGGGCAGTATCAGGGAAAAAGACAGGCAGACATCTTTCTGCACTATTGGGGAGAAGACCTGGCTGTGGGGCTCCTGACTGAATGCAGATTCCTGTGTCCTGCTGCAGTCGAGATTGGGGAGAGCTGAAAGAAGGACCTTTCCACTGGCTGAGGCATTCCTATCTGCAAAAGCTGAGAATTCCAGGCAATGGCCCCGGTTTGAGAAGGCAAGCGTTCCTTTTTGCTGGAGTTAATCCAAGAGAGCCACATTCACAAAGAGAACAACTAAAAAGATAAGGTAATGAGAAGTGTGGGAGCTGAGTGTGTACGGTAATATGCAGTCAGTGTAGGATTCCTGTGTGTGTCTTAATCAAGTGCTAATGTTGCAATTTGAGTTCTGTTCTCCGCCACTCTCTGCAGTGTGTCACAGACAATGCTCTGACTGTACCATTTTATTTCTGTAAAGAATAAGATCGTGTTTAAATACAACTTTTATAATACAGAAAAATATTTGAAAACAGACGGGTGATGTTTATTGTTTACCATTACAATGCTGATGATGTGGGGAGATTTTTAAACAGTGCAATGGTCATTTTAAGACAGATGTGTGCATGTCAAAATCAGTATGAATAATTGTGAGTGACTGTAGCATAGCTTGTTGGAGGTACATGAGCCAACGGGAAGAGAGACTCTCTGAACATAGCTCCCTACCGTATATAAGGTAGTGGAAATTACCACAAGACTACCACATATAGCTCTCTGTCGTAAATAAGTCAGTGAGTTCGCCCATGGTGGCACACCAACACTATCACTGGAAAATGTGGTATTCCTAGAATGCAGGTCTGAGGTCTCTCTAGTGATCACACGAAAAATCTAAGCAAAGATAAGGGATTCTGGACATTGGGGCCACAAATAAAACAAGGGAATTATGCTCACCAAAATACCACCAACCACGTATACCAAATATGCAGATCTGGGTGCTGAAATAATGCATGTCCATTGTATTATTGTTGCACATGGCCAAATCTGAATACAAAGAGTGATTATTGCTAAGTTATTTTTCGGCGGTAATAAAATACCGTCAGGCCCCAAATCTCCACAAAATACCCTACATATTTATGGTGCGTTGCAGGCCGGGAAAGTGATCATAGAGTACCTACTGGGCGTGGCAAGCGTGTCTCACACTGCCATTTGCACATTAAAGGGAACCCATTTTATAATAGCAGAGTGCCACTAAAAACGAATTTCAGAATGTCACAAAGGGAAACCACATTCTCAGATCTAGTGCAATATTTAGAGGCAAAGTTATTTGCACATGGGAATTGGTCTTCGAAGAGCACGTTAGAATGGAGTAACCGCATCCAGGGTGAGGTGCAGAAAGAAAAACTAGACAATATTTTTGCAGAAGGCAGCATAATTCAGGTCTGCCTTACAAGATTATTGAATGCAGCCGATAAAAGTGCAGAGAAAGACTGTTTAATACGGCTATGCGGCAAAATATGGTTTATTTTGAACAAGTCCCTGCGAATGCAAGAGAATGATACTCAGCTAATTAACACGTTAAAGACTGAATTAGATGGGGCAAGTAAAAATCAGGAAATGTTGAGAGCAGAATTGGATGTATGCCAAAAAGACATGCAATTAAAATGCAGAGACTTTGATACTCAGTTATCCAAAAGCAAGAAACAATTTGAAGATAGTGAGCAAGAATTGACACACTTAAAAGCCTTAGTGGATCACATTAGGCAGGATAAAGATGAGGTTGTTTCAGAAATGCAGATTTTACAAAAAGAACATTGTGAAAAAGAAGGTGATCTCCAGAGTGCAGAACAAGAAATGATTAAAATGATTCAAGAAAGAGACAAAAGAAATAAAGAGTTCAATGAATGCCAAATGCAAATGTGCGACATGCAGGAGGCGATTAATAAAATGAGCGATGAAAATAATTATTTGCAGAATGAAGCAACTAGACTCCTTAAAAAGTGTAAGGACTTAGAACAGCAAATGTGCATTCCCAGGTCCCAGGAGAGGCGGCAGGGTACCACATTCAATGGAGTGGAGGTGAATTCTAGCTCTGCCCAAAGAGCTAGTGCCCCAGTGACTGGGCCGGTGACTGAACTTGGTTGCAGCGCCCTTGGGGGATTTGATACTCCCATTGGGGGCAGTCACCAATCTCATACACCTGAAAACAGGATTGACTCACAAAATAGTGCAATTCCATGTATTGCAACAAGTAGCCCCATAAAAATAATGAAATCCATTAAAGCCCTGATCAAACCATTTAAAAAGGGAGGTGAATGCTGCATTGAGGATCACTTAGAAGCGGTGCATGACATTTTTAAAGCACTCCAGATACCTAAGGAACAGTACAGACAATATTTTCATTTAACTTTAGATGCCCCGACGGCCAGCATCATAAGGGGATTAAATGAACAGCAGAATATGACATGGCTGGAGTTTGAAAAAGAAATTAGGCGTCATTTTTCTCCTTTTCAGTCATTGCAGGAGGCAAAGAAAGTCGCGTACACAATTACTGCTGGACCTAATACATCCCCTCGCCAATTTTTACAAGACTTAAAAAGAGCATTCTCTCGCTTTGATGTATCTTTTGACTCAAATTCCAATGAGTTTAAAACTGCATACTTCTATGGGCTACAGAAAGACATCATATCCCAATTGGTCCGTGAATTTGACCGTGACAAGTCCCTTGAATGGATTGTACATCAAAGCACAAAGCTATATGAGGTACTCTATTGTCAGGGTAGAGAAAGTGATAAAATGAAAGATACCAGGCATAAATCTAAAGAACCCTCAGCCACAGTAATGGAAATCAGGTCAGCCAAAATGTCCCTTGAGTCTGCTCAAAGTCAAGGTAAAAATAATGTGACACCTGAACAAAGGGGTAATCAACAAAGATCGCCATTGCCTGTACCAATGTTCCAAACACATGATCCTAGTAATAGAGAGAGCTACATCAGCCCTAGATACTTAGGGGATAGACCCCGGGTAAGATACCGGTCTGATATGGCAGGTATGAACAATAACCAGAGACAAAATCAAGATCAAAGAAATGATGGTCCCTACCAGTCATTGGGGACACAGAGTAGGTTTGATCCCAACACCATGATATATGGTAATCAGGATAGGCCCCGATATGTGGATCGATTTACTGATAATGGAAATCAACATAGGGGCCAGTACCCACAATCTGAGAGACAGGACATGAGGCAAAACGTGAACTACAGTCCACGCCAGTACGATGATTCCCCACCAAGGGACTATAATCAAAGGATGGGTGCAACCCGCTCCCCTCCACAAATGAATCAAGAGTTCAGAAACCATCCCAACCGGTATCAATCACCTGAGAGGTATCAGAATAGATCCAATCAGGGGGAAAACAACCAATATCGACCTAGGCCACAGAAAGAGGATCCTAGAGAGATGGAAAGGTTCCAGTGCCTTGAGGCCCAAGTGAAAATGTTAGCTGAGCAAATAGGAAAGCTCTATACAGCGCAAAAACAACCTTCCAAAGAGGGGGCTGATGGCCATAGCAATGACCGGGGGCTTCCGAAAAGTGACTAAGTACTCATGATAACTGCAGTGCCAAAATGACAGATTGCTCTGATATAATTTTGCATAACGACTCTGAGATGCCTAATGGATTAAAAATGAAAGTACCAGTAAATGAAATTGTGACAGAAAGTGCAAATACTTCTAAAAAAGAGGTACGGTTTAACTTAGAGCTAAATAAAACAGTAAAGATTTGCACAAATGAAAAAGAAACATTAGGAATTCCAAAAGAACAAAGGAACAGATTTAAGAAAAATGACTCATGCATGGGGAATACCAGTGAACAGGGAGTAAGTGGGGATGCCATAGCTCCTTCCCTGGGCAATCAAAACAATGACCAAACACAGACAGAAAAAGGAAATACTCACAAGGAGGGTACAAGTCAATCACCTGAAGAATTCTTTGAGCCACATATTTTTGAAGAGGCTGAAAGGGCTGGTATTACACTAAATGATCACAAATGCACAGAATTAAAAAATGACAAATTGCTGAATGATGTTGTTACACATGTTCAGTTGGAAGGTTGTAATGTGGTCTCTGATGTTACCCAGATGGATGGGGGAACAGTGGCCACACTCCAAAAAACTTCTGATCATGGAGAAATGAATAAAATATCTCGCACAGAAATGGGTAAAAAGGAGGGAAAAATGACTTTTCATTTACCAATGTGCTTAGCCAAAAGTGAAAAAGACCTGAGAAAGGTGAGCCCTGAAATCAGTAAGAATTCACATTTCTTATGTGTATTAGAGGAAGTTGAGGACAGATATTATGCACCCATCACTGTAGAAGAAAAATGCCACACCTTCGCTATGATTGACACTGGCGCACAGGCCACAATTATGTCCCAGGAGCTGGTAAAGAGTATCAATGAAGGGAGGCCTCCACAGAGTCAGATCACAGTGAAGGCAAATCAAGGCCCAGTGCATAACTTTAATGGGGAGGAGGTGCCCATCATAGGTGTAACTGAGGTTGACATAAAAATAGGAAAGCACAGAATGAAACAAGAGGTATTGATCACATCTATTTGTGAAATTCCATTTCTGATGGGGACAGATTGCCTGAAAAGATTGTCTCCTCTCATAGATGGGGTGAATGGAGTGCTGTGGTCCTTAACCAAAAAACCATTGAGGCCTAAGAAACTAAAATCACAAAACAGCAATATAAATGAATGTCACACCGTTGCCAAAACAAATGATGCTGTGGAGGTATATCTCCAGAATAGCTGCATACCTAGTGTCACTGTTATATTAATGTGTCAAGACAAAGATCAGAGCGACAATGAAAAACTACCTGTACAAATATACTTGGACCCAAGGAAAGATTGGCAGACTGCTATAGATGAGCACACATTACGTTTCTATTTAAAAGAGAATACATGCAAACAGAATATTGTTCCTAAAACAGATTCAGAAAAACACATTACCACTCTGGCAGAAATACACATGGAAGATGAGCAATCATGGGTTCACGTTGGTATAAATGATTATCTTAAAACAATAAAAGCCACTTTAGCGCTTGAACATGAAAGGAGTTTCATTAATGAGAAATTGTTGCAAAAAATTATGGAGAGGGAAGAAATCCCGAAATTTAGGATTAAAAACCAATATGTTTCTGGGTTGGACAGTCCAGACTTTGAAAACCGAATTACAGGCAGATGCATGCTTAAAATTAGCATTGGGCAGAAAACAATTTACCATAATGTATGGATAGTGAATGGAGCACAAAATGAATTTTACATGGGCAATGACATCATTCACAGAATGTGTATGGTGTTAGATTTCCTTAATCAAAAAATATGGTCACGCCTAGGTGGGCCGGCACCTGAATTTGAAGACAAAAGAAGGGCTTATCATTGTGCACAACTGGTTCCTTATGCCATCGAATTACAAATAAGGAAAGATACTATTATTCCTGCATTTACAAAACAGTTTGCAATAACACTGAAATGCAAAAATGGGCAGCAGATGAAAGGCTCTGATGCATTTGTATGCCTGAATGAATCCATAAAACAGCAAGGCCTGGATTATGAATACATTCCATTGGTAGACATTGGTGAGGGATCTGTAAAAATCATGGTAAATAATAAAGGTTGTCAGGATATTCATTTAGAGGAAAACTCCCCATTAGGAATGGCCATACAAAAATCACATTATACGGCAGATTTAAATAACATGGTGATTGGGAATATTCCTGAAAATATGTAGATGCCAAGGGCGAGTTGCCAGAACACCTGGACTCTCAGCCCAAAGGAATATTTAAAATTCATTCTGTGTATCCTTATGATTCAAATGAGACAGTGTGCTGCCATCAGGAGGATTGCATAATATTTAATTTAAATGAAAATGAAACAGGAAATCAGCCCATTGAAGTGGAAGCTGATATGCCAAAATATTTAAAAGTGGCAGCTCTACAAAAAGACACAGCCACACAGTTAGAGGAAAGCGCTGAGATTCCTTTACCAGAAGAGTTTCCAGAATTTTCCAGAATGGTAGAAGAGCAGATCTCCTTAGCGGATGCATGTGACAGCGATGGGGATCGAAACGACCTGAGGGAAATATTTATGGAGTTTAAGGATGTATTTGCAAAAGATGCTTATGATTGTGGTTTAACTGATTTACATGTGGCCACACTACCAGAAGGTTGTAGCAGAAATCCAGTGTTTGTACGCCAGTATAGACTACCGCTGGCATGTTTAGAATCATTGGCAGAGATTATTAAAAATTTGGAATCACGGGGAATAATTAGGCCCATTCATAGCACATCCAATACGCCTATTTTAGGTGTGTTAAAGCCAAATGGTCAATGGCGGCTGTGTGCAGACTTAAGAGAGTTAAATAAAAGAGTACCAGTATCTAGATGGCCACTACCATTCATTGATCAGGGCCTAGCTCAGATACATGGTTCAAATGTATTTACCACGTTAGATCTCACCTCTGGATATTGGTGTGTGCCATTGGCAGAGGAGATACAACACTTATTTTCCTTTACATTTGACAGGACTCAATATGCCTGGCTTAGAGCTCCGTTCGGGTACATCAATAGTGGGAGTGAATTTAGCATATTTTTGAGAAAGGCCATGCCGGATGCAGCGGAAAGAGGAACAATAGTTTATGTGGATGATGTCCTGATAAAAAATGAAAACCTTAAAAGCCATTTTGATGAAATAAGACATGTAGCAGGCGCCAAAGTATCTTTGCAAAAAGCACAATGGTGCAAGAAAAAAGTGAACTTTCTAGGGCATGAAGTGACTGAACATGGGCTAAATCCACAAAGGAAGAAAATAGAGGCCATACAAAGATTAAAAGATCCTAAAAATGTGAAAGGAGTAAAAAGTTTATTAGGGATGACAGGCTATAACAGAAAGTTCATTGAGAATTATGCAGAAATCACTCAACCATTGACTAAACTGCTTAAACTAAATACTCCCTGGAGATGGGAAAGAGAGCAGTCTGATGCAGTGGCTAGATTGAAGGAATGTCTTGTAAAGGCACCATGTTTAGCATACCCCATAAAGGACAGGGATTTCTTTATAGAAATAGGCTTTTCTGAACATTGTATGTCAGCAGTGTTATCACAAAAACACGATTTGAATCACAAAACCATTGCATATGCAAGTAAGGCATTTTCCCAAGTTGAAATGAAATTTAATGAATGTGAGAAGGCCCTATTAACCACTGTGTGGGCGCTACAACATTTTCGCCCCATTGTTCAGGGAGAAAAGGTGATTATTGAAACAAATCATCAACCTTTGCAATTTTTAGAGAGTAAAAGAATTAGATCAGGCAATCTAGCGCAATCCAGAATCACTTCATGGACGCTGGCATTACAAGGTTTTCCCGTAGAAGTAAGATATGGACGAAATAAAAAGAGCCCAATTGCTCAAGGGTTAGCTGACTTACATGACTGTGCAGCTGAACAAATACCAAATGAAATGGAAGTGGAAGCTAGTTTACAGGAATTTGAACAATCACCACACAAAGCTTTTGATGAAAAAACATGCAAGGATTTGCCAACTGTATATGTGGATGGTTGTGCTTTTCACATTGAAAATGACAGTAATAAACAATTAGTGGCAGGAATAGGAAATGTCTGGTTGAAATGTGAAGGCGTTCCTAGTATAGGGATGAGGATTGGAGATAGGAGCAGTCAGGTGGCGGAATTGGCAGCCATCTATAAAGCAATTGCTACTGCAGTTGATAAAAAGTTCAGTGAAATTGTCCTGGTGACTGATTCTGACTATGCACGGAATAGCTTTGTGGAGTATTTGCCTGGTTGGAAAGCAAGAGGCATGGTTACATACAACAAAAAACCACTTAAACATGGAAAAATGATACAAGCCATAGACAAATTGGTGTCAGAAAATAATTTAACAATATACTGGAGAAAAATTCGTGGGCATTTAAAAACACCAGGAGAGGATAAGGAGGGAAATGATAAGGCAGACCATCTGGCTAAGATTGGGGCTGTGATGGGAGAATTGCTACCTATTGATTATTTAATGGGTGAAATACAAATTGATGCAGTCACACGTTCTAAAGCACCAAAGGAGGTAGATCAACCGGTGGTGCAGTGGAGTCATGACACGCCAGACCAAGATTTGATTGAGGCACAAAAGAATGATCAAATTTTGGGAATCTATTATAATCATTTGATAGATCCTGAACAAAATCCTTTAACAGAAAATGATTGTATGGGAAAAGAAGAGTTGAGGGTGTTATTAAAGAACAAAACACGAATTAGATTACAGGATGGACTCATGATTAGAGAGTCCATAACAGGGCAAATACAGTGGGTAGTACCCCTTTCATTCAGAGGACTAATGCTACACCATGCACACGATGCCATAACTGCAGGCCATAGAGGTTCACAAAAAACATTAGAAATACTAAAAGATTATGCTTACTGGCCTCATATGTCCCAAGATGTGGAATTATATACTAGAGGATGTCTAGTATGCGCCCAATTTAAACCTGCTTCACCAATGCATAGAGCACCATTGATGAAAAGAGGCCTAACTCTCCCATGGTCAGATTTGCAAATAGACTATGTAGGTCCTTTAAAAAGGTCGAGCAGGGGACACCGTTATATTTTGAGTGTGGTATGTTTGATGTCAAAGTGGATTGAATGCGTTCCTGCACCAGATTGTAGTGCGCAAACAGCAGCCACATTGCTGGTGAACCATGTGTTCTCAAGGTTTGGGTTGCCACAAAGAATTGAGTCGGACAGAGGAAGTCATTTCACAAGTACTCTAATGAGTAAGGTATGGCAAATACTAGGTGTGAAAAGGAAACTACATATCGCATATCGGGCGGCGTCTTCAGGTACAGTTGAAAGAAGCAATAGGTCTGTTGTGGATATTTTAAAGAAATTTGTGGCAGAAGCAGGTTCCAGCTGGGATTTACGTTTACCGTTGGTTCTGATGGCAATCAGGTCGACTCCTGCCAAAGCAACAGGTGTTAGCCCCCATGAGGTCTTGACAGGTAGGAAAATGGTGTTACCACAACACCTACTATACAGAACACATGAGCAAACTCTAGTGAGTGCATCCACGGTTCATGAATATATTGATGAACTGAGGAGGCATTTGCAACATGCATTTGCTTTTGTGCAGAGAAATCTGGAAAGGGCTGCTGACAGTGCTAAGTCATATTATGACAAAAAGACATCAGTAAAGGAATACAATGTAGGGGATCAGGTGTACAAGTTTCATTTTGGAAAAAGTAAACAGAAAAATTCTAAATTTCTAGCAGCCTGGCAGGGGCCATTTCGAATTATAGATAAGGTTTCTCCTGTAGTGTATAACATTTTGAAAAATGAAGGTGAAACAGCAATAGAGCAGTTTGTCCATGTAAATCAAATCAAACCATGCCATCCCAGACATGAGATCAGGCGGCTTGAGCATGTAGAAACAGATAAAATCACTTGAACATAAAAAGAGAAAATAAATGGGTACAATCAGGAGGCAGTGACAAAGAAGTTAAAAAGTTGATTGTTATGATGGCACATAAACACTGTAGTATATGTAAAATATAATATAAAATAAATATAAATAAATAAATAAATAAATAAATGCACATATAATGGAAGCTCATGGTTGGTGTGCAGAGAGAAAGTGTATTAAATATTGAATGCTGTTTTATATGTGTTTGTTTTCTTTTAACTTGTGTTTAATTTCAGAAGAAAAAAAAAAAAAAAAAAAATATATATATTTTTACCAAGCATGTTTTATTTTTGGCAAAAGGATGAAGTTAGTATTGTGCTATGTACTTAATCTGTTTATTTTCTATTTTGATTTAGACAATTAACATTATTTGGTCGGAGGTTCCGGGATCAGAGGCCACGGGAGACGATGGAGTCCTGGAGTCCCCTGGATGAAGACCAAAAGATGCCTCCCTCCAGGTGGAGGTGAAGACAAAATAACCGGAATGCCAAAAGAGATGACTACTGTGGATTCAAGATTGCCAAGATGAAAGAGTACTCGAATGAACCGAATGACATCGCTGGTCGGGACATACCAAAAGAGACAAAACAAAAGTTCCGGCATATGAAGTTCCACGTATTTATTATTTTAATTATTTATTTTAACTTGTTATATTACTTATTTGTTTTAGTTAGTTGTTTTATTTCATTGTTTTTAATTGACTTGGAAAATTTAAACTTAAAGTAATGCCACTTCCACTGAGAAGGCAAATGTGGAACATTTTATGAACTGATGGACTCAGATGAAATGTTGATTGCAAATTTTCATTGATGCACATGAATATTCATTTTGTTGGATTGCAATCGGAAGTGTCTCAGGATTGGGATGTGTAAGGATATTTGGCGTGTTACAGTACAGAGTACAGTAATACTGCACAAGTAGCACATTTTTTTTTTGCAGCACCACCACAAGGGTGCGGTGCATTGCTATATGGGTTACCAGATTAACAAGGAAAGACAGGCTATTCAGTCAAAAACGATTTTAACATATAAGATGCAAATCTATTTTTACAGTTAAAAGCACACGTGCTCATTTAAAAATGCACACTATTTTTCACCTGAAATGCCTATATTGCTAGAGACACATTTGAAAATTAACAGCTAACCTATTAACAATTAACCTGACTAATAAAACCTTATTTAACATAACCCACTAATAAAATGTGTTCTCCACTGCAGAATTAGGCATACTCTGAAAACCATTTAAATGCGTGTGCAGATTTTTTCTTCTCTTCTCTGCCTGATTCTCCGTGTTTTTGTGCACAGTAACTGCAGGAAGAAGGAAGTCAGATTTGCAACAATTGCAAATGTATAAGCGAAGCTATTGTTGAAGAGTAGGAGGATGAGAGATGATGGATTTCATTGGGACACGTCATACAGAGGGCTGAGAGGAGAGTTTTAGTGGGCAGTATCAGGGAAAAAGACAGGCAGACATCTTTCTGCACTATTGGGGAGAAGACCTGGCTGTGGGGCTCCTGACTGAATGCAGATTCCTGTGTCCTGCTGCAGTCGAGATTGGGGAGAGCTGAAAGAAGGACCTTTCCACTGGCTGAGGCATTCCTATCTGCAAAAGCTGAGAATTCCAGGCAATGCCCCGGTTTGAGAAGGCAAGCGTTCCTTTTTGCTGGAGTTAATCCAAGAGAGCCACATTCACAAAGAGAACAACTAAAAAGATAAGGTAATGAGAAGTGTGGGAGCTGAGTGTGTACGGTAATATGCAGTCAGTGTAGGATTCCTGTGTGTGTCTTAATCAAGTGCTAATGTTGCAATTTGAGTTCTGTTCTCCGCCACTCTCTGCAGTGTGTCACAGACAATGCTCTGACTGTACCATTTTATTTCTGTAAAGAATAAGATCGTGTTTAAATACAACTTTTATAATACAGAAAAATATTTGAAAACAGACGGGTGATGTTTATTGTTTACCATTACAATGCTGATGATGTGGGGAGATTTTTAAACAGTGCAATGGTCATTTTAAGACAGATGTGTGCATGTCAAAATCAGTATGAATAATTGTGAGTGACTGTAGCATAGCTTGTTGGAGGTACATGAGCCAACGGGAAGAGAGACTCTCTGAACATAGCTCCCTACCGTATATAAGGTAGTGGAAATTACCACAAGACTACCACATATAGCTCTCTGTCGTAAATAAGTCAGTGAGTTCGCCCATGGTGGCACACCAACACTATCACTGGAAAATGTGGTATTCCTAGAATGCAGGTCTGAGGTCTCTCTAGTGAAATAATGCATGTCCATTGTATTATTGTTGCACATGGCCAAATCTGAATACAAAGAGTGATTATTGCTAAGTTATTTTTCGGCGGTAATAAAATACCGTCAGGCCCCAAATCTCCACAAAATACCCTACAGATGGGAAGGAGTTGGATATCACATCTCATGCTATAGGAAGGATCTCAGGTTTGGTATAAGCATTTAGATATCACATCTCATGCTATAGGAAGGGTCTCAGGATTGGAATGGGAAGGAGTTGTATATGACATTTCATGCCGTAGGAAGGGTCTCAGGTTTGGTATAAGCTTTGAGATATCACATCTCTGCTATCGGAAGGGTCTCAGGCTTGGAATGGGAAGGAGTTGGATGTCCCATCTCATGTTATAGGAAGAGTCTCAGGTTTGGTATTAGAAGCATTGAGATATCACATCTCATGCTATAGGAAGTGTCTCAGGATTGGAATGGGAAGGACTTGGATATCACATCTCATGCTATAGGAAGGGTCTCAGGTTTGGTATAAGCATTGAGATATCACATCTCTGCTATCGGAAGTGTCTCAGGATTGGAATGGGAAGGAGTTGGATATCCCATCTCATGTTATAGGACGGGTCTCAGGTTTGTTATTAGAATCATTGAGATATCATATTGCATGCTGTAGGAAGGGTCTAAGGATTGGAATGGCAAGGACTTGGATATCACATCTCATGCTATAGGTAGGCTCTCAGGTTTGGAAAGGGAAGGAGTTCGATATCACATTTCATGTTAGAGGAAGGATCTCAGGTTTGGAACGGGAAGGAGTTGGATATCACATCTCATGCTATAGGAAGGGTCTCAGGTTTGGTATAAGCATTGAGATATCACATCTCTGCTATCGGAAGTGTCTCAGGATTGGAATGGGAAGGAGTTGGATATCCCATCTCATGTTATAGGACGGGTCTCAGGTTTGTTATTAGAATCATTGAGATATCATATTGCATGCTGTAGGAAGGGTCTAAGGATTGGAATGGCAAGGACTTGGATATCACATCTCATGCTATAGGTAGGCTCTCAGGTTTGGAAAGGGAAGGAGTTCGATATCACATTTCATGTTAGAGGAAGGATCTCAGGTTTGGTATTAGAGGCAATGAGATATCACATCTCATGCTATAGGAAGGGTCTCAGGATTGGAATGGGAAGGAGTTGGATATCACATCTCATGCTATAGGAAGGGTCTCAGGTTTGGTATAAGCATTGAGATATCACATCTCATGCTATAGGAAGAGTCTCAGGATTGGAATGGGAAGGAGTTGGAGATCACATCTGATGTTATAGGAAGGATCTCAGGTTATGTATTAGAAGCATTGAGATATAACATCTCTGCTATCGGAAGGGTCTCAGGATTGGAATGGGAAGGAGTTGGATATCCCATCTTATGTTATAGGAAGAGTCTCAGGTTTGGTATTAGAAGCATTGAGATATCACATCTCATGCTATAGGAAGTGTCTCAGGATTGGATTTGGAAGGAGTTGGATATCCCATCTCATGCTATAGGAAGGGTCTCAGGTTGGAATGGGAAGGAGTTGGATATCACATCTGATGTTATAGGAAGGGTCTCAGGATTGGAATGGGAAGGACTTGGATATCACATCTCATGCTATAGGAAGTCTCTCAGGTTTGGAAGGGGAAGGAGTTGGATATCACATTTCATGTTAGAGGTAGGATCCCAGGTTTGGTAAAGAGGCATTGAGATGTCACATCTCATGCTATAGGAAGGGTCTCAGTATTGGAATGGGAAGGAGTTGGATATCACATCTCATGTTATTGGATAGATCTCAGGTTTGGTATTAGAAGCATTGAGACATCACATCTCATGTTATAGGAAGGGTCTCAGGATTGGAATGGGAAGGACTTGGATATCACATCTCATGCTATACGAAGGGTCTCAGGTTTGGAACGGGAAGGAGTTGGATATCCCATCTCATGTTATAGGAAGAGTCTCAGGTTTGGTATAAGCATTGAGATATCACATCTCTGCAATCGGAAGTGTCTCAGGATTGGGATGGGAAGGAGTTGGATATCACATCTCATGCTATAGGAAGGATCTCAGGTTTGGTATAAGCATTGAGATATCACATCTCATGCTATAGGAAGGGTCTCAGGATTGGAATGGGAAGGAGTTGTATATGACATTTCATGCCGTAGGAAGGGTCTCAGGTTTGGTATAAGCTTTGAGATATCACATCTCTGCTATCGGAAGGGTCTCAGGCTTGGAATGGGAAGGAGTTGGATATCCCATCTCATGTTATAGGAAGAGTCTCAGGTTTGGTATTAGAAGCATTGAGATATCACATCTCATGCTATAGGAAGTGTCTCAGGATTGGAATGGGAAGGACTTGGATATCACATCTCATGCTATAGGGAGGGTCTCAAGTTTGATATTAGAAGCATTGAGATATCACATCTCATGCTATAGGAAGGGTCTCAGGATTGGAATGGGAAGGAGTTGGATATCACATCTCATGCTATAGGAAGGGTCTCAGGTTTGGTATAAGCAGTGAGATATCACATCTCATGCTATAGGAAGGGTCTCAGGATTGGAATGGGAAGGAGTTGGATATCACATCTCATGTTATAGGAAGGATCTCAGGTTTGGTATAAGCATTGAGATATCACATCTCTGCTATCGGAAGGGTCTCAGGATTGGAATGGGAAGGAGTTGGATATCACATCTCATGCTATAGGAAGGGTCTCAGGTTTGGAACGGGAAGGAGTTGGATATCACATCTCATGTTATAGGAAGAGTCTCAGGTTTGGTATAAGCATTGAGATATCACATCTCTGCTATCGGAGGTGTCTCAGGATTGGGATGGGAAGGAATTGGATATCACATCTCATTCTATAGGAAAAGTATCAGGTTTGGAACGGGAAGGAGTTGGATATCCCATCTCATGTTATAGGACGGGTCTCAGGTTTGATATTAGAAGCATTGAGATATCACATCTCATGCTGTAGGAAGGGTCTCAGGTTTGGAATGGGAAGGATTTGGATATCACATTTCATGTCATAGGAAGGATCTCAGGTTTGGTATTAGAGGCATTGATATATCACATCTCATGCTATAGGAATGGTCTCAGTATTGGAATGGGTAGGAGTTGGATATTGCATTCTTGCTATAGGAAGGCTCTCATGTTTGGAATGGGAAGGAGTTGGATATCACATATGCTATAGGAAGTGTGTCAGGTTTGGAATGGGAATGAGTTGGATATCACATCTCATGTTATAGGAAGGGTCTCAGGTTTGGTATAAGCATTGAGATATCACATCTCTGCTATCGGAAGTGGCTCAGGATTGGAATGGGATGGAGTTGGATATCCCATCTCATGTTATAGGACGGGTCTCTGGTTTGGTATAAGCATTGAGATATCACATCTCATGCTATAGGAAGAGTCTCAGGATTGGAATGGGAAAGGTTTGGATATCACATCTCATGCTATAGGAAGGGTCTAAGGTTTGGTATACGCATGGAGATATCACTTCTCATGCTATAGGAAGGGTCTCAGGATTGGAATGGGAGGAAATTGGATATCACATCTCATGCTATAGGAAGGGTCTCAGGTTTGGTATAAGCATGGAGATATCACATCTCATGCTATAGGAAGAGTCTCAGGATTGGAATGGGAAAGATTTGGATATCACTTCTCATGCTATAGGAAGGGTCTCAGGATTGGAATGGGAAGGAGTTGGATATCACATCTCATGTTATAGGAAGGATCTCAGGTTTGGTATTAGAAGCATTGAGATATCACATCTCATGCTATCAGAAGGGTCTCAGGATTGGAATGGGAAGGAGTTGGATATCACATCTCATGCTAAAGGGAGGGTCTCAGGTTTGGAAGGGGAAGGATTTGGATATCACATCTCATGTTATCGGAAGGATCTCAGGTTTGGTATTAGAAGTATTGAGATATCATTTCTCATGCTATCGGAAGGGTCTCAGGACTGGAATGGGAAGGAGTTGGATATCACATCTCATGCTACAGGAAGGGTCTCAGGTTTGGAATGGGAAGGACTTAGATATCACATATCATGCTATAGGGAGGGTCTCAGTTTTGATATTAGAAGCTTTGAGATATCACATCTCATGCTATCGGAAGTGTCTCAGGATTGGAATGGGAAGGAGCTGGATATCACATCTCATGCTAAAGGAAGGGTCTCAGGTTTGGAACGGGAAGGAGTTGGATATCACATCTCATGTTATAGGAAGGGTCTCAGGTGTGGTATAAGCATTCAGATATCACATCTCTGCTATCGGA
The DNA here is from genome assembly GCF_040938575.1 of Ambystoma mexicanum. Classification (NCBI taxonomy): domain Eukaryota; kingdom Metazoa; phylum Chordata; class Amphibia; order Caudata; family Ambystomatidae; genus Ambystoma; species Ambystoma mexicanum. The sequence goes on from NC_090934.1 coordinate 1,152,505,580, forward strand.
AGTGTCTCAGGATTGGAATGGGAAGGAGTTGGATATCCCATCTCATGCTACAGATAGGCTCTCAGGTTTGGAAAGGGAAGGAGTTGGATATCACATCTCATGCTATAGGAAGGGATTCAGGATTGGAATGGCAAGTAGTTGGATATCACATCTCATGCTATAGGAAGGGTCTCAGGTTTGGTATAAGCATTGAGATATCACATCTCATGCTATAGGACGGGTCTCAGGATTGGAATGGAAGGAGTTGGATATCACATCTCATGCTATAGGAAGGGTCTCAGGATTGGAATGGGAAGTAGTTGGATATCACATCTCATGCTATAGGAAGGGTCTCAGGTTTGGTATTAGAAGCATTGACATATCACATCTCATGCTATAGGAAGGGTCTCAGGATTGGAATGGGAAGGACTTGGATATCACATCTCATGCTATAGATAGGCTCTCAGGTTTGGAAAGGGAAGGAGTTGGATATCACATCTCATGCTATAGGAAGGGTCTCAGGATTGGAATGGGAAGTAGTTGGATATCACATCTCATGCTATAGGAAGGGTCTCAGGTTGGGTATAAGCATTGAGATATCACATCTCATGCTATAGGACGTTTCTCAGGATTGGAATGGAAGGAGTTGGATATCACATCTCATGTTATAGGAAGGATCTCAGGTTTGGTATTAGAAGCATTGAGACATCACATCTCATGCTATAGGAAGGGTCTCAGGATTGGAATGGGAAGGAGTTGTATATGACATCTCATGCCATAGGAAGGGTCTCAGGTTTGGTATAAGCATTGAGATATCACATCTCATGCTATAGGAAGGGTCTCAGGATTGGAATGGGAAGGACTTGGATATCACATCTCATGCTATAGGCAGGGTCTCAGGTTTGGAAAGGGAAGGAGTTGGATATCACATTTCATGTTAGAGGTAGGATCTCAGGTTTGGTATTAGAGGCATTGAGATATCACATCTCATGCTATCAGAAGGGTCTCAGGATTGGAAGGGGAAGGAGTTGGATATCACATCTCATGCTAAAGGGAGGGTCTCAGGTTTGGAAGGGGAAGGACTTGGATATCACATCTCATTTTATAGGAAGGATCTCAGGTTTGGTATTAGAAGCATTGAGATATCACATCTCATGCTATCGGAAGGGTCTCAGGATTGGAATGGGAAGGAGTTGGATATCAAATCTCATGCTATAGGAAGGGTCTCAGGTTTGGAACGGGAAGGAGATGGATATCCCATCTCATGTTATAGGGCGGGTCTCAGGTTTGGTATTAGAAGCATTGAGATATCACATCGCATGCTGTAGGAAGGGTCTCAGGATTGGAATGGGAAGGAGCTGGATATTACATTCTTGCTATAGGAAGGGTCTCATGTTTGGAATGGGAAGGAGTTGTATATCACATATGCTATAGGAAGGGTCTCAGGTTTGGAACGGGAAGGAGTTGGATATCACATCTCATGCTATAGGAAGGGTCTCAGGTTTGGTATAAGCATTGAGATATCACATCTCTGCTATCGGAAGTGTCTCAGGATTGGAATGGGAAGGAGTTGGATATCCCATCTCATGTTATAGGACGGGTCTCAGGTTTGTTATTAGAATCATTGAGATATCATATTGCATGCTGTAGGAAGGGTCTAAGGATTGGAATGGCAAGGACTTGGATATCACATCTCATGCTATAGGTAGGCTCTCAGGTTTGGAAAGGGAAGGAGTTCGATATCACATTTCATGTTAGAGGAAGGATCTCAGGTTTGGTATTAGAGGCATTGAGATATCACATCTCATGCTATAGGAAGGGTCTCAGGATTGGAATGGGAAGGAGTTGGATATCACATCTCATGCTATAGGAAGGGTCTCAGGTTTGGTATAAGCATTGAGATATCACATCTCATGCTATAGGAAGAGTCTCAGGATTGGAATGGGAAGGAGTTGGAGATCACATCTGATGTTATAGGAAGGATCTCAGGTTTGGTATTAGAAGCATTGAGATATCACATCTCTGCTATCGGAAGGGTCTCAGGATTGGAATGGGAAGGAGTTTGATATCACATCTCATGGCATGTATGGGTCTCAGGTTTTGTAGAAGCATTGGGATATCACATCTCATGCTATCGGAAGGGTATCAGGATTGGATTTGGAAGGAGTTGGATATCCCATCTCATGCTATAGGAAGGGTCTCAGGTTGGAATGGGAAGGAGTTGGATATCACATCTGATGTTATAGGAAGGGTCTCAGGATTGGAATGGGAAGGACTTGGATATCACATCTCATGCTATAGGAAGTCTCTCAGGTTTGGAAGGGGAAGGAGTTGGATATCACATTTCATGTTAGAGGTAGGATCTCAGGTTTGGTAAAGAGGCATTGAGATATCACATCTCATGCTATAGGAAGGGTCTCAGGATTGGAATGGGAAGGAGTTGGATATCACATCTCATGTTATAGGATAGATCTCAGGTTTGGTATTAGAAGCATTGAGACATCACATCTCATGTTATAGGAAGGGTCTCAGGATTGGAATGGGAAGGACTTGGATATCACATCTCATGCTATAGGAAGGGTCTCAGGTTTGGAACGGGAAGGAGTTGGATATCCCATCTCATGTTATAGGAAGAGTCTCAGGTTTGGTATAAGCATTGAGATATCACATCTCTGCAATCGGAAGTGTCTCAGGATTGGGATGTGTAAGGATATTTGGCGTGTTACAGTACAGAGTACAGTAATACTGCACAAGTGGCACATTTTTTTTTTGCAGCACCACCACAAGGGTGCGGTGCATTGCTATATGGGTTACCAGATTAACAAGGAAAGACAGGCTATTCAGTCAAAAACGATTTTAACATATAAGATGCAAATCTATTTTTACAGTTAAAAGCACACGTGCTCATTTAAAAATGCACACTATTTTTCACCTGAAATGCCTATATTGCTAGAGACACATTTGAAAATTAACAGCTAACTTATTAACAATTAACCTGACTAATAAAACCTTATTTAACATAACCCACTAATAAAATGTGTTCTCCACTGCAGAATTAGGCATACTCTGAAAACCATTTAAATGCGTGTGCAGATTTTTTCTTCTCTTCTCTGCCTGATTCTCCGTGTTTTTGTGCACAGTAACTGCAGGAAGAAGGAAGTCAGATTTGCAACAATTGCAAATGTATAAGCGAAGCTATTGTTGAAGAGTAGGAGGATGAGAGATGATGGATTTCATTGGGACACGTCATACAGAGGGCTGAGAGGAGAGTTTTAGTGGGCAGTATCAGGGAAAAAGACAGGCAGACATCTTTCTGCACTATTGGGGAGAAGACCTGGCTGTGGGGCTCCTGACTGAATGCAGATTCCTGTGTCCTGCTGCAGTCGAGATTGGGGAGAGCTGAAAGAAGGACCTTTCCACTGGCTGAGGCATTCCTATCTGCAAAAGCTGAGAATTCCAGGCAATGGCCCCGGTTTGAGAAGGCAAGCGTTCCTTTTTGCTGGAGTTAATCCAAGAGAGCCACATTCACAAAGAGAACAACTAAAAAGATAAGGTAATGAGAAGTGTGGGAGCTGAGTGTGTACGGTAATATGCAGTCAGTGTAGGATTCCTGTGTGTGTCTTAATCAAGTGCTAATGTTGCAATTTGAGTTCTGTTCTCCGCCACTCTCTGCAGTGTGTCACAGACAATGCTCTGACTGTACCATTTTATTTCTGTAAAGAATAAGATCGTGTTTAAATACAACTTTTATAATACAGAAAAATATTTGAAAACAGACGGGTGATGTTTATTGTTTACCATTACAATGCTGATGATGTGGGGAGATTTTTAAACAGTGCAATGGTCATTTTAAGACAGATGTGTGCATGTCAAAATCAGTATGAATAATTGTGAGTGACTGTAGCATAGCTTGTTGGAGGTACATGAGCCAACGGGAAGAGAGACTCTCTGAACATAGCTCCCTACCGTATATAAGGTAGTGGAAATTACCACAAGACTACCACATATAGCTCTCTGTCGTAAATAAGTCAGTGAGTTCGCCCATGGTGGCACACCAACATTATCACTGGAAAATGTGGTATTCCTAGAATGCAGGTCTGAGGTCTCTCTAGTGATCACACGAAAAATCTAAGCAAAGATAAGGGATTCTGGACATTGGGGCCACAAATAAAACAAGGGAATTATGCTCACCAAAATACCACCAACCACGTATACCAAATATGCAGATCTGGGTGCTGAAATAATGCATGTCCATTGTATTATTGTTGCACATGGCCAAATCTGAATACAAAGAGTGATTATTGCTAAGTTATTTTTCGGCGGTAATAAAATACCGTCAGGCCCCAAATCTCCACAAAATACCCTACATATTTATGGTGCGTTGCAGGCCGGGAAAGTGATCATAGAGTACCTACTGGGCGTGGCAAGCGTGTCTCACACTGCCATTTGCACATTAAAGGGAACCCATTTTATAATAGCAGAGTGCCACTAAAAACGAATTTCAGAATGTCACAAAGGGAAACCACATTCTCAGATCTAGTGCAATATTTAGAGGCAAAGTTATTTGCACATGGGAATTGGTCTTCGAAGAGCACGTTAGAATGGAGTAACCGCATCCAGGGTGAGGTGCAGAAAGAAAAACTAGACAATATTTTTGCAGAAGGCAGCATAATTCAGGTCTGCCTTACAAGATTATTGAATGCAGCCGATAAAAGTGCAGAGAAAGACTGTTTAATACGGCTATGCGGCAAAATATGGTTTATTTTGAACAAGTCCCTGCGAATGCAAGAGAATGATACTCAGCTAATTAACACGTTAAAGACTGAATTAGATGGGGCAAGTAAAAATCAGGAAATGTTGAGAGCAGAATTGGATGTATGCCAAAAAGACATGCAATTAAAATGCAGAGACTTTGATACTCAGTTATCCAAAAGCAAGAAACAATTTGAAGATAGTGAGCAAGAATTGACACACTTAAAAGCCTTAGTGGATCACATTAGGCAGGATAAAGATGAGGTTGTTTCAGAAATGCAGATTTTACAAAAAGAACATTGTGAAAAAGAAGGTGATCTCCAGAGTGCAGAACAAGAAATGATTAAAATGATTCAAGAAAGAGACAAAAGAAATAAAGAGTTCAATGAATGCCAAATGCAAATGTGCGACATGCAGGAGGCGATTAATAAAATGAGCGATGAAAATAATTATTTGCAGAATGAAGCAACTAGACTCCTTAAAAAGTGTAAGGACTTAGAACAGCAAATGTGCATTCCCAGGTCCCAGGAGAGGCGACAGGGTACCACATTCAATGGAGTGGAGGTGAATTCTAGCTCTGCCCAAAGAGCTAGTGCCCCAGTGACTGGGCCGGTGACTGAACTTGGTTGCAGCGCCCTTGGGGGATTTGATACTCCCATTGGGGGCAGTCACCAATCTCATACACCTGAAAACAGGATTGACTCACAAAATAGTGCAATTCCATGTATTGCAACAAGTAGCCCCATAAAAATAATGAAATCCATTAAAGCCCTGATCAAACCATTTAAAAAGGGAGGTGAATGCTGCATTGAGGATCACTTAGAAGCGGTGCATGACATTTTTAAAGCACTCCAGATACCTAAGGAACAGTACAGACAATATTTTCATTTAACTTTAGATGCCCCGACGGCCAGCATCATAAGGGGATTAAATGAACAGCAGAATATGACATGGCTGGAGTTTGAAAAAGAAATTAGGCGTCATTTTTCTCCTTTTCAGTCATTGCAGGAGGCAAAGAAAGTCGCGTACACAATTACTGCTGGACCTAATACATCCCCTCGCCAATTTCTACAAGACTTAAAAAGAGCATTCTCTCGCTTTGATGTATCTTTTGACTCAAATTCCAATGAGTTTAAAACTGCATACTTCTATGGGCTACAGAAAGACATCATATCCCAATTGGTCCGTGAATTTGACCGTGACAAGTCCCTTGAATGGATTGTACATCAAAGCACAAAGCTATATGAGGTACTCTATTGTCAGGGTAGAGAAAGTGATAAAATGAAAGATACCAGGGATAAATCTAAAGAACCCTCAGCCACAGTAATGGAAATCAGGTCAGCCAAAATGTCCCTTGAGTCTGCTCAAAGTCAAGGTAAAAATAATGTGACACCTGAACAAAGGGGTAATCAACAAAGATCGCCATTGCCTGTACCAAGGTTCCAAACACATGATCCTAGTAATAGAGAGAGCTACATCAGCCCTAGATACTTAGGGGATAGACCCCGGGTAAGATACCGGTCTGATATGGCAGGTATGAACAATAACCAGAGACAAAATCAAGATCAAAGAAATGATGGTCCCTACCAGTCATTGGGGACACAGAGTAGGTTTGATCCCAACACCATGATATATGGTAATCAGGATAGGCCCCGATATGTGGATCGATTTACTGATAATGGAAATCAACATAGGGGCCAGTACCCACAATCTGAGAGACAGGACATGAGGCAAAACGTGAACTACAGTCCACGCCAGTACGATGATTCCCCACCAAGGGACTATAATCAAAGGATGGGTGCAACCCGCTCCCCTCCACAAATGAATCAAGAGTTCAGAAACCATCCCAACCGGTATCAATCACCTGAGAGGTATCAGAATAGATCCAATCAGGGGGAAAACAACCAATATCGACCTAGGCCACAGAAAGAGGATCCTAGAGAGATGGAAAGGTTCCAGTGCCTTGAGGCCCAAGTGAAAATGTTAGCTGAGCAAATAGGAAAGCTCTATACAGCGCAAAAACAACCTTCCAAAGAGGGGGCTGATGGCCATAGCAATGACCGGGGGGCTTCCGAAAAGTGACTAAGTACTCATGATAACTGCAGTGCCAAAATGACAGATTGCTCTGATATAATTTTGCATAACGACTCTGAGATGCCTAATGGATTAAAAATGAAAGTACCAGTAAATGAAATTGTGACAGAAAGTGCAAATACTTCTAAAAAAGAGGTACGGTTTAACTTAGAGCTAAATAAAACAGTAAAGATTTGCACAAATGAAAAAGAAACATTAGGAATTCCAAAAGAACAAAGGAACAGATTTAAGAAAAATGACTCATGCATGGGGAATACCAGTGAACAGGGAGTAAGTGGGGATGCCATAGCTCCTTCCCTGGGCAATCAAAACAATGACCAAACACAGACAGAAAAAGGAAATACTCACAAGGAGGGTACAAGTCAATCACCTGAAGAATTCTTTGAGCCACATATTTTTGAAGAGGCTGAAAGGGCTGGTATTACACTAAATGATCACAAATGCACAGAATTAAAAAATGACAAATTGCTGAATGATGTTGTTACACATGTTCAGTTGGAAGGTTGTAATGTGGTCTCTGATGTTACCCAGATGGATGGGCAAACAGTGGCCACACTCCAAAAAACTTCTGATCATGGAGAAATGAATAAAATATCTCGCACAGAAATGGGTAAAAAGGAGGGAAAAATGACTTTTCATTTACCAATGTGCTTAGCCAAAAGTGAAAAAGACCTGAGAAAGGTGAGCCCTGAAATCAGTAAGAATTCACATTTCTTATGTGTATTAGAGGAAGTTGAGGACAGATATTATGCACCCATCACTGTAGAAGAAAAATGCCACACCTTCGCTATGATTGACACTGGCGCACAGGCCACAATTATGTCCCAGGAGCTGGTAAAGAGTATCAATGAAGGGAGGCCTCCACAGAGTCAGATCACAGTGAAGGCAAATCAAGGCCCAGTGCATAACTTTAATGGGGAGGCGGTGCCCATCATAGGTGTAACTGAGGTTGACATAAAAATAGGAAAGCACAGAATGAAACAAGAGGTATTGATCACATCTATTTGTGAAATTCCATTTCTGATGGGGACAGATTGCCTGAAAAGATTGTCTCCTCTCATAGATGGGGTGAATGGAGTGCTGTGGTCCTTAACCAAAAAACCATTGAGGCCTAAGAAACTAAAATCACAAAACAGCAATATAAATGAATGTCACACCGTTGCCAAAACAAATGATGCTGTGGAGGTATATCTCCAGAATAGCTGCATACCTAGTGTCACTGTTATATTAATGTGTCAAGACAAAGATCAGAGCGACAATGAAAAACTACCTGTACAAATATACTTGGACCCAAGGAAAGATTGGCAGACTGCTATAGATGAGCACACATTACGTTTCTATTTAAAAGAGAATACATGCAAACAGAATATTGTTCCTAAAACAGATTCAGAAAAACACATTACCACTCTGGCAGAAATACACATGGAAGATGAGCAATCATGGGTTCACGTTGGTATAAATGATTATCTTAAAACAATAAAAGCCACTTTAGCGCTTGAACATGAAAGGAGTTTCATTAATGAGAAATTGTTGCAAAAAATTATGGAGAGGGAAGAAATCCCGAAATTTAGGATTAAAAACCAATATGTTTCTGGGTTGGACAGTCCAGACTTTGAAAACCGAATTACAGGCAGATGCATGCTTAAAATTAGCATTGGGCAGAAAACAATTTACCATAATGTATGGATAGTGAATGGAGCACAAAATGAATTTTACATGGGCAATGACATCATGCACAGAATGTGTATGGTGTTAGATTTCCTTAATCAAAAAATATGGTCACGCCTAGGTGGGCCGGCACCTGAATTTGAAGACAAAAGAAGGGCTTATCATTGTGCACAACTGGTTCCTTATGCCATCGAATTACAAATAAGGAAAGATACTATTATTCCTGCATTTACAAAACAGTTTGCAATAACACTGAAATGCAAAAATGGGCAGCAGATGAAAGGCTCTGATGCATTTGTATGCCTGAATGAATCCATAAAACAGCAAGGCCTGGATTATGAATACATTCCATTGGTAGACATTGGTGAGGGATCTGTAAAAATCATGGTAAATAATAAAGGTTGTCAGGATATTCATTTAGAGGAAAACTCCCCATTAGGAATGGCCATACAAAAATCACATTATACGGCAGATTTAAATAACATGGTGATTGGGAATATTCCTGAAAATATGTAGATGCCAAGGGCGAGTTGCCAGAACACCTGGACTCTCAGCCCAAAGGAATATTTAAAATTCATTCTGTGTATCCTTATGATTCAAATGAGACAGTGTGCTGCCATCAGGAGGATTGCATAATATTTAATTTAAATGAAAATGAAACAGGAAATCAGCCCATTGAAGTGGAAGCTGATATGCCAAAATATTTAAAAGTGGCAGCTCTACAAAAAGACACAGCCACACAGTTAGAGGAAAGCGCTGAGATTCCTTTACCAGAAGAGTTTCCAGAATTTTCCAGAATGGTAGAAGAGCAGATCTCCTTAGCGGATGCATGTGACAGCGATGGGGATCGAAACGACCTGAGGGAAATATTTATGGAGTTTAAGGATGTATTTGCAAAAGATGCTTATGATTGTGGTTTAACTGATTTACATGTGGCCACACTACCAGAAGGTTGTAGCAGAAATCCAGTGTTTGTACGCCAGTATAGACTACCGCTGGCATGTTTAGAATCATTGGCAGAGATTATTAAAAATTTGGAATCACGGGGAATAATTAGGCCCATTCATAGCACATCCAATACGCCTATTTTAGGTGTGTTAAAGCCAAATGGTCAATGGCGGCTGTGTGCAGACTTAAGAGAGTTAAATAAAAGAGTACCAGTATCTAGATGGCCACTACCATTCATTGATCAGGGCCTAGCTCAGATACATGGTTCAAATGTATTTACCACGTTAGATCTCACCTCTGGATATTGGTGTGTGCCATTGGCAGAGGAGATACAACACTTATTTTCCTTTACATTTGACAGGACTCAATATGCCTGGCTTAGAGCTCCGTTCGGGTACATCAATAGTGGGAGTGAATTTAGCATATTTTTGAGAAAGGCCATGCCGGATGCAGCGGAAAGAGGAACAATAGTTTATGTGGATGATGTCCTGATAAAAAATGAAAACCTTAAAAGCCATTTTGATGAAATAAGACATGTAGCAGGCGCCAAAGTATCTTTGCAAAAAGCACAATGGTGCAAGAAAAAAGTGAACTTTCTAGGGCATGAAGTGACTGAACATGGGCTAAATCCACAAAGGAAGAAAATAGAGGCCATACAAAGATTAAAAGATCCTAAAAATGTGAAAGGAGTAAAAAGTTTATTAGGGATGACAGGCTATAACAGAAAGTTCATTGAGAATTATGCAGAAATCACTCAACCATTGACTAAACTGCTTAAACTAAATACTCCCTGGAGATGGGAAAGAGAGCAGTCTGATGCAGTGGCTAGATTGAAGGAATGTCTTGTAAAGGCACCATGTTTAGCATACCCCATAAAGGACAGGGATTTCTTTATAGAAATAGGCTTTTCTGAACATTGTATGTCAGCAGTGTTATCACAAAAACACGATTTGAATCACAAAACCATTGCATATGCAAGTAAGGCATTTTCCCAAGTTGAAATGAAATTTAATGAATGTGAGAAGGCCCTATTAACCACTGTGTGGGCGCTACAACATTTTCGCCCCATTGTTCAGGGAGAAAAGGTGATTATTGAAACAAATCATCAACCTTTGCAATTTTTAGAGAGTAAAAGAATTAGATCAGGCAATCTAGCGCAATCCAGAATCACTTCATGGACGCTGGCATTACAAGGTTTTCCCGTAGAAGTAAGATATGGACAAAATAAAAAGAGCCCAATTGCTCAAGGGTTAGCTGACTTACATGACTGTGCAGCTGAACAAATACCAAATGAAATGGAAGTGGAAGCTAGTTTACAGGAATTTGAACAATCACCACACAAAGCTTTTGATGAAAAAACATGCAAGGATTTGCCAACTGTATATGTGGATGGTTGTGCTTTTCACATTGAAAATGACAGTAATAAACAATTAGTGGCAGGAATAGGAAATGTCTGGTTGAAATGTGAAGGCGTTCCTAGTATAGGGATGAGGATTGGAGATAGGAGCAGTCAGGTGGCGGAATTGGCAGCCATCTATAAAGCAATTGCTACTGCAGTTGATAAAAAGTTCAGTGAAATTGTCCTGGTGACTGATTCTGACTATGCACGGAATAGCTTTGTGGAGTATTTGCCTGGTTGGAAAGCAAGAGGCATGGTTACATACAACAAAAAACCACTTAAACATGGAAAAATGATACAAGCCATAGACAAATTGGTGTCAGAAAATAATTTAACAATATACTGGAGAAAAATTCGTGGGCATTTAAAAACACCAGGAGAGGATAAGGAGGGAAATGATAAGGCAGACCATCTGGCTAAGATTGGGGCTGTGATGGGAGAATTGCTACCTATTGATTATTTAATGGGTGAAATACAAATTGATGCAGTCACACGTTCTAAAGCACCAAAGGAGGTAGATCAACCGGTGGTGCAGTGGAGTCATGACACGCCAGACCAAGATTTGATTGAGGCACAAAAGAATGATCAAATTTTGGGAATCTATTATAATCATTTGATAGATCCTGAACAAAATCCTTTAACAGAAAATGATTGTATGGGAAAAGAAGAGTTGAGGGTGTTATTAAAGAACAAAACACGAATTAGATTACAGGATGGACTCATGATTAGAGAGTCCATAACAGGGCAAATACAGTGGGTAGTACCCCTTTCATTCAGAGGACTAATGCTACACCATGCACACGATGCCATAACTGCAGGCCATAGAGGTTCACAAAAACATTAGAAATACTAAAAGATTATGCTTACTGGCCTCATATGTCCCAAGATGTGGAATTATATACTAGAGGATGTCTAGTATGCGCCCAATTTAAACCTGCTTCACCAATGCATAGAGCACCATTGATGAAAAGAGGCCTAACTCTCCCATGGTCAGATTTGCAAATAGACTATGTAGGTCCTTTAAAAAGGTCGAGCAGGGGACACCGTTATATTTTGAGTGTGGTATGTTTGATGTCAAAGTGGATTGAATGCGTTCCTGCACCAGATTGTAGTGCGCAAACAGCAGCCACATTGCTGGTGAACCATGTGTTCTCAAGGTTTGGGTTGCCACAAAGAATTGAGTCAGACAGAGGAAGTCATTTCACAAGTACTCTAATGAGTAAGGTATGGCAAATACTAGGTGTGAAAAGGAAACTACATATCGCATATCGGGCGGCGTCTTCAGGTACAGTTGAAAGAAGCAATAGGTCTGTTGTGGATATTTTAAAGAAATTTGTGGCAGAAGCAGGTTCCAGCTGGGATTTACGTTTACCGTTGGTTCTGATGGCAATCAGGTCGACTCCTGCCAAAGCAACAGGTGTTAGCCCCCATGAGGTCTTGACAGGTAGGAAAATGGTGTTACCACAACACCTACTATACAGAACACATGAGCAAACTCTAGTGAGTGCATCCACGGTTCATGAATATATTGATGAACTGAGGAGGCATTTGCAACATGCATTTGCTTTTGTGCAGAGAAATCTGGAAAGGGCTGCTGACAGTGCTAAGTCATATTATGACAAAAAGACATCAGTAAAGGAATACAATGTAGGGGATCAGGTGTACAAGTTTCATTTTGGAAAAAGTAAACAGAAAAATTCTAAATTTCTAGCAGCCTGGCAGGGGCCATTTCGAATTATAGATAAGGTTTCTCCTGTAGTGTATAAAATTTTGAAAAATGAAGGTGAAACAGCAATAGAGCAGTTTGTCCATGTAAATCAAATCAAACCATGCCATCCCAGACATGAGATCAGGCGGCTTGAGCATGTAGAAACAGATAAAATCACTTGAACATAAAAAGAGAAAATAAATGGGTACAATCAGGAGGCAGTGACAAAGAAGTTAAAAAGTTGATTGTTATGATGGCACATAAACACTGTAGTATATGTAAAATATAATATAAAATAAATATAAATAAATAAATAAATAAATAAATGCACATATAATGGAAGCTCATGGTTGGTGTGCAGAGAGAAAGTGTATTAAATATTGAATGCTGTTTTATATGTGTTTGTTTTCTTTTAACTTGTGTTTAATTTCAGAAGAAAAAAAAAAAATATATATATTTTTACCAAGCATGTTTTATTTTTGGCAAAAGGATGAAGTTAGTATTGTGCTATGTACTTAATCTGTTTATTTTCTATTTTGATTTAGACAATTAACATTATTTGGTCGGAGGTTCCGGGATCAGAGGCCACGGGAGACGATGGAGTCCTGGAGTCCCCTGGATGAAGACCAAAAGATGCCTCCCTCCAGGTGGAGGTGAAGACAAAATAACCGGAATGCCAAAAGAGATGACTACTGTGGATTCAAGATTGCCAAGATGAAAGAGTACTCGAATGAACCGAATGACATCGCTGGTCGGGACATACCAAAAGAGACAAAACAAAAGTTCCGGCATATGAAGTTCCACGTATTTATTATTTTAATTATTTATTTTAACTTGTTATATTACTTATTTGTTTTAGTTAGTTGTTTTATTTCATTGTTTTTAATTGACTTGGAAAATTTAAACTTAAAGTAATGCCACTTCCACTGAGAAGGCAAATGTGGAACATTTTATGAACTGATGGACTCAGATGAAATGTTGATTGCAAATTTTCATTGATGCACATGAATATTCATTTTGTTGGATTGCAATCGGAAGTGTCTCAGGATTGGGATGTGTAAGGATATTTGGCGTGTTACAGTACAGAGTACAGTAATACTGCACAAGTAGCACATTTTTTTTTTGCAGCACCACCACAAGGGTGCGGTGCATTGCTATATGGGTTACCAGATTAACAAGGAAAGACAGGCTATTCAGTCAAAAACGATTTTAACATATAAGATGCAAATCTATTTTTACAGTTAAAAGCACACGTGCTCATTTAAAAATGCACACTATTTTTCACCTGAAATGCCTATATTGCTAGAGACACATTTGAAAATTAACAGCTAACCTATTAACAATTAACCTGACTAATAAAACCTTATTTAACATAACCCACTAATAAAATGTGTTCTCCACTGCAGAATTAGGCACACTCTGAAAACCATTTAAATGCGTGTGCAGATTTTTTCTTCTCTTCTCTGCCTGATTCTCCGTGTTTTTGTGCACAGTAACTGCAGGAAGAAGGAAGTCAGATTTGCAACAATTGCAAATGTATAAGCGAAGCTATTGTTGAAGAGTAGGAGGATGAGAGATGATGGATTTCATTGGGACACGTCATACAGAGGGCTGAGAGGAGAGTTTTAGTGGGCAGTATCAGGGAAAAAGACAGGCAGACATCTTTCTGCACTATTGGGGAGAAGACCTGGCTGTGGGGCTCCTGACTGAATGCAGATTCCTGTGTCCTGCTGCAGTCGAGATTGGGGAGAGCTGAAAGAAGGACCTTTCCACTGGCTGAGGCATTCCTATCTGCAAAAGCTGAGAATTCCAGGCAATGCCCCGGTTTGAGAAGGCAAGCGTTCCTTTTTGCTGGAGTTAATCCAAGAGAGCCACATTCACAAAGAGAACAACTAAAAAGATAAGGTAATGAGAAGTGTGGGAGCTGAGTGTGTACGGTAATATGCAGTCAGTGTAGGATTCCTGTGTGTGTCTTAATCAAGTGCTAATGTTGCAATTTGAGTTCTGTTCTCCGCCACTCTCTGCAGTGTGTCACAGACAATGCTCTGACTGTACCATTTTATTTCTGTAAAGAATAAGATCGTGTTTAAATACAACTTTTATAATACAGAAAAATATTTGAAAACAGACGGGTGATGTTTATTGTTTACCATTACAATGCTGATGATGTGGGGAGATTTTTAAACAGTGCAATGGTCATTTTAAGACAGATGTGTGCATGTCAAAATCAGTATGAATAATTGTGAGTGACTGTAGCATAGCTTGTTGGAGGTACATGAGCCAACGGGAAGAGAGACTCTCTGAACATAGCTCCCTACCGTATATAAGGTAGTGGAAATTACCACAAGACTACCACATATAGCTCTCTGTCGTAAATAAGTCAGTGAGTTCACCCATGGTGGCACACCAACACTATCACTGGAAAATGTGGTATTCCTAGAATGCAGGTCTGAGGTCTCTCTAGTGATCACACGAAAAATCTAAGCAAAGATAAGGGATTCTGGACATTGGGGCCACAAATAAAACAAGGGAATTATGCTCACCAAAATACCACCAACCACGTATACCAAATATGCAGATCTGGGTGCTGAAATAATGCATGTCCATTGTATTATTGTTGCACATGGCCAAATCTGAATACAAAGAGTGATTATTGCTAAGTTATTTTTCGGCGGTAATAAAATACCGTCAGGCCCCAAATCTCCACAAAATACCCTACAGATGGGAAGGAGTTGGATATCACATCTCATGCTATAGGAAGGATCTCAGGTTTGGTATAAGCATTTAGATATCACATCTCATGCTATAGGAAGGGTCTCAGGATTGGAATGGGAAGGAGTTGTATATGACATTTCATGCCGTAGGAAGGGTCTCAGGTTTGGTATAAGCTTTGAGATATCACATCTCTGCTATCGGAAGGGTCTCAGGCTTGGAATGGGAAGGAGTTGGATGTCCCATCTCATGTTATAGGAAGAGTCTCAGGTTTGGTATTAGAAGCATTGAGATATCACATCTCATGCTATAGGAAGTGTCTCAGGATTGGAATGGGAAGGACTTGGATATCACATCTCATGCTATAGGAAGGGTCTCAGGTTTGGTATAAGCATTGAGATATCACATCTCTGCTATCGGAAGTGTCTCAGGATTGGAATGGGAAGGAGTTGGATATCCCATCTCATGTTATAGGACGGGTCTCAGGTTTGTTATTAGAATCATTGAGATATCATATTGCATGCTGTAGGAAGGGTCTAAGGATTGGAATGGCAAGGACTTGGATATCACATCTCATGCTATAGGTAGGCTCTCAGGTTTGGAAAGGGAAGGAGTTCGATATCACATTTCATGTTAGAGGAAGGATCTCAGGTTTGGAACGGGAAGGAGTTGGATATCACATCTCATGCTATAGGAAGGGTCTCAGGTTTGGTATAAGCATTGAGATATCACATCTCTGCTATCGGAAGTGTCTCAGGATTGGAATGGGAAGGAGTTGGATATCCCATCTCATGTTATAGGACGGGTCTCAGGTTTGTTATTAGAATCATTGAGATATCATATTGCATGCTGTAGGAAGGGTCTAAGGATTGGAATGGCAAGGACTTGGATATCACATCTCATGCTATAGGTAGGCTCTCAGGTTTGGAAAGGGAAGGAGTTCGATATCACATTTCATGTTAGAGGAAGGATCTCAGGTTTGGTATTAGAGGCAATGAGATATCACATCTCATGCTATCGGAAGGGTCTCAGGATTGGAATGGGAAGGAGTTGGATATCACATCTCATGCTATAGGAAGGGTCTCAGGTTTGGTATAAGCATTGAGATATCACATCTCATGCTATAGGAAGAGTCTCAGGATTGGAATGGGAAGGAGTTGGAGATCACATCTGATGTTATAGGAAGGATCTCAGGTTATGTATTAGAAGCAGTGAGATATAACATCTCTGCTATCGGAAGGGTCTCAGGATTGGAATGGGAAGGAGTTGGATATTCCATTTTATGTTATAGGAAGAGTCTCAGGTTTGGTATTAGAAGCATTGAGATATCACATCTCATGCTATAGGAAGTGTCTCAGGATTGGAATGGGAAGGAGTTTGATATCACATCTCATGCCATGTATGGGTCTCAGGTTTTGTAGAAGCATTGGGATATCACATCTCATGCTATCGGAAGGGTATCAGGATTGGATTTGGAAGGAGTTGGATATCCCATCTCATGCTATAGGAAGGGTCTCAGGTTGGAATGGGAAGGAGTTGGATATCACATCTGATGTTATAGGAAGGGTCTCAGGATTGGAATGGGAAGGACTTGGATATCACATCTCATGCTATAGGAAGTCTCTCAGGTTTGGAAGGGGAAGGAGTTGGATATCACATTTCATGTTAGAGGTAGGATCCCAGGTTTGGTAAAGAGGCATTGAGATGTCACATCTCATGCTATAGGAAGGGTCTCAGTATTGGAATGGGAAGGAGTTGGATATCACATCTCATGTTATTGGATAGATCTCAGGTTTGGTATTAGAAGCATTGAGACATCACATCTCATGTTATAGGAAGGGTCTCAGGATTGGAATGGGAAGGACTTGGATATCACATCTCATGCTATACGAAGGGTCTCAGGTTTGGAACGGGAAGGAGTTGGATATCCCATCTCATGTTATAGGAAGAGTCTCAGGTTTGGTATAAGCATTGAGATATCACATCTCTGCAATCGGAAGTGTCTCAGGATTGGGATGGGAAGGAGTTGGATATCACATCTCATGCTATAGGAAGGATCTCAGGTTTGGTATAAGCATTGAGATATCACATCTCATGCTATAGGAAGGGTCTCAGGATTGGAATGGGAAGGAGTTGTATATGACATTTCATGCCGTAGGAAGGGTCTCAGGTTTGGTATAAGCTTTGAGATATCACATCTCTGCTATCGGAAGGGTCTCAGGCTTGGAATGGGAAGGAGTTGGATATCCCATCTCATGTTATAGGAAGAGTCTCAGGTTTGGTATTAGAAGCATTGAGATATCACATCTCATGCTATAGGAAGTGTCTCAGGATTGGAATGGGAAGGACTTGGATATCACATCTCATGCTATAGGGAGGGTCTCAAGTTTGATATTAGAAGCATTGAGATATCACATCTCATGCTATAGGAAGGGTCTCAGGATTGGAATGGGAAGGAGTTGGATATCACATCTCATGCTATAGGAAGGGTCTCAGGTTTGGTATAAGCAGTGAGATATCACATCTCATGCTATAGGAAGGGTCTCAGGATTGGAATGGGAAGGAGTTGGATATCACATCTCATGTTATAGGAAGGATCTCAGGTTTGGTATAAGCATTGAGATATCACATCTCTGCTATCGGAAGGGTCTCAGGATTGGAATGGGAAGGAGTTGGATATCACATCTCATGCTATAGGAAGGGTCTCAGGTTTGGAACGGGAAGGAGTTGGATATCACATCTCATGTTATAGGAAGAGTCTCAGGTTTGGTATAAGCATTGAGATATCACATCTCTGCTATCGGAGGTGTCTCAGGATTGGGATGGGAAGGAATTGGATATCACATCCATTCTATAGGAAAAGTATCAGGTTTGGAACGGGAAGGAGTTGGATATCCCATCTCATGTTATAGGACGGGTCTCAGGTTTGATATTAGAAGCATTGAGATATCACATCTCATGCTGTAGGAAGGGTCTCAGGTTTGGAATGGGAAGGATTTGGATATCACATTTCATGTCATAGGAAGGATCTCAGGTTTGGTATTAGAGGCATTGATATATCACATCTCATGCTATAGGAATGGTCTCAGTATTGGAATGGGTAGGAGTTGGATATTGCATTCTTGCTATAGGAAGGCTCTCATGTTTGGAATGGGAAGGAGTTGGATATCACATATGCTATAGGAAGTGTGTCAGGTTTGGAATGGGAATGAGTTGGATATCACATCTCATGTTATAGGAAGGGTCTCAGGTTTGGTATAAGCATTGAGATATCACATCTCTGCTATCGGAAGTGGCTCAGGATTGGAATGGGATGGAGTTGGATATCCCATCTCATGTTATAGGACGGGTCTCTGGTTTGGTATAAGCATTGAGATATCACATCTCATGCTATAGGAAGAGTCTCAGGATTGGAATGGGAAAGGTTTGGATATCACATCTCATGCTATAGGAAGGGTCTAAGGTTTGGTATACGCATGGAGATATCACTTCTCATGCTATAGGAAGGGTCTCAGGATTGGAATGGGAGGAAATTGGATATCACATCTCATGCTATAGGAAGGGTCTCAGGTTTGGTATAAGCATGGAGATATCACATCTCATGCTATAGGAAGAGTCTCAGGATTGGAATGGGAAAGATTTGGATATCACTTCTCATGCTATAGGAAGGGTCTCAGGATTGGAATGGGAAGGAGTTGGATATCACATCTCATGTTATAGGAAGGATCTCAGGTTTGGTATTAGAAGCATTGAGATATCACATCTCATGCTATCAGAAGGGTCTCAGGATTGGAATGGGAAGGAGTTGGATATCACATCTCATGCTAAAGGGAGGGTCTCAGGTTTGGAAGGGGAAGGATTTGGATATCACATCTCATGTTATCGGAAGGATCTCAGGTTTGGTATTAGAAGTATTGAGATATCATTTCTCATGCTATCGGAAGGGTCTCAGGACTGGAATGGGAAGGAGTTGGATATCACATCTCATGCTACAGGAAGGGTCTCAGGTTTGGAATGGGAAGGACTTAGATATCACATATCATGCTATAGGGAGGGTCTCAGTTTTGATATTAGAAGCTTTGAGATATCACATCTCATGCTATCGGAAGTGTCTCAGGATTGGAATGGGAAGGAGCTGGATATCACATCTCATGCTAAAGGAAGGGTCTCAGGTTTGGAACGGGAAGGAGTTGGATATCACATCTCATGTTATAGGAAGGGTCTCAGGTGTGGTATAAGCATTCAGATATCACATCTCTGCTATCGGAAGTGTCTCAGGATTGGAATGGGAAGGAGTTGGATATCCCATCTCATGCTACAGATAGGCTCTCAGGTTTGGAAAGGGAAGGAGTTGGATATCACATCTCATGCTATAGGAAGGGATTCAGGATTGGAATGGCAAGTAGTTGGATATCACATCTCATGCTATAGGAAGGGTCTCAGGTTTGGTATAAGCATTGAGATATCACATCTCATGCTATAGGACGGGTCTCAGGATTGGAATGGAAGGAGTTGGATATCACATCTCATGCTATAGGAAGGGTCTCAGGATTGGAATGGGAAGTAGTTGGATATCACATCTCATGCTATAGGAAGGGTCTCAGGTTTGGTATTAGAAGCATTGACATATCACATCTCATGCTATAGGAAGGGTCTCAGGATTGGAATGGGAAGGACTTGGATATCACATCTCATGCTATAGATAGGCTCTCAGGTTTGGAAAGGGAAGGAGTTGGATATCACATCTCATGCTATAGGAAGGGTCTCAGGATTGGAATGGGAAGTAGTTGGATATCACATCTCATGCTATAGGAAGGGTCTCAGGTTGGGTATAAGCATTGAGATATCACATCTCATGCTATAGGACGTTTCTCAGGATTGGAATGGAAGGAGTTGGATATCACATCTCATGTTATAGGAAGGATCTCAGGTTTGGTATTAGAAGCATTGAGACATCACATCTCATGCTATAGGAAGGGTCTCAGGATTGGAATGGGAAGGAGTTGTATATGACATCTCATGCCATAGGAAGGGTCTCAGGTTTGGTATAAGCATTGAGATATCACATCTCATGCTATAGGAAGGGTCTCAGGATTGGAATGGGAAGGACTTGGATATCACATCTCATGCTATAGGCAGGGTCTCAGGTTTGGAAAGGGAAGGAGTTGGATATCACATTTCATGTTAGAGGTAGGATCTCAGGTTTGGTATTAGAGGCATTGAGATATCACATCTCATGCTATCAGAAGGGTCTCAGGATTGGAAGGGGAAGGAGTTGGATATCACATCTCATGCTAAAGGGAGGGTCTCAGGTTTGGAAGGGGAAGGACTTGGATATCACATCTCATGTTATAGGAAGGATCTCAGGTTTGGTATTAGAAGCATTGAGATATCACATCTCATGCTATCGGAAGGGTCTCAGGATTGGAATGGGAAGGAGTTGGATATCAAATCTCATGCTATAGGAAGGGTCTCAGGTTTGGAACGGGAAGGAGATGGATATCCCATCTCATGTTATAGGGCGGGTCTCAGGTTTGGTATTAGAAGCATTGAGATATCACATCGCATGCTGTAGGAAGGGTCTCAGGATTGGAATGGGAAGGAGCTGGATATTACATTCTTGCTATAGGAAGGGTCTCATGTTTGGAATGGGAAGGAGTTGTATATCACATATGCTATAGGAAGGGTCTCAGGTTTGGAACGGGAAGGAGTTGGATATCACATCTCATGCTATAGGAAGGGTCTCAGGTTTGGTATAAGCATTGAGATATCACATCTCTGCTATCGGAAGTGTCTCAGGATTGGAATGGGAAGGAGTTGGATATCCCATCTCATGTTATAGGACGGGTCTCAGGTTTGTTATTAGAATCATTGAGATATCATATTGCATGCTGTAGGAAGGGTCTAAGGATTGGAATGGCAAGGACTTGGATATCACATCTCATGCTATAGGTAGGCTCTCAGGTTTGGAAAGGGAAGGAGTTCGATATCACATTTCATGTTAGAGGAAGGATCTCAGGTTTGGTATTAGAGGCATTGAGATATCACATCTCATGCTATAGGAAGGGTCTCAGGATTGGAATGGGAAGGAGTTGGATATCACATCTCATGCTATAGGAAGGGTCTCAGGTTTGGTATAAGCATTGAGATATCACATCTCATGCTATAGGAAGAGTCTCAGGATTGGAATGGGAAGGAGTTGGAGATCACATCTGATGTTATAGGAAGGATCTCAGGTTTGGTATTAGAAGCATTGAGATATCACATCTCTGCTATCGGAAGGGTCTCAGGATTGGAATGGGAAGGAGTTTGATATCACATCTCATGGCATGTATGGGTCTCAGGTTTTGTAGAAGCATTGGGATATCACATCTCATGCTATCGGAAGGGTATCAGGATTGGATTTGGAAGGAGTTGGATATCCCATCTCATGCTATAGGAAGGGTCTCAGGTTGGAATGGGAAGGAGTTGGATATCACATCTGATGTTATAGGAAGGGTCTCAGGATTGGAATGGGAAGGACTTGGATATCACATCTCATGCTATAGGAAGTCTCTCAGGTTTGGAAGGGGAAGGAGTTGGATATCACATCTCATGTTATAGGAAGAGTCTCAGGTTTGGTATAAGCATTGAGATATCACATCTCTGCTATCGGAGGTGTCTCAGGATTGGGATGGGAAGGAATTGGATATCACATCTCATTCTATAGGAAAAGTATCAGGTTTGGAACGGGAAGGAGTTGGATATCCCATCTCATGTTATAGGACGGGTCTCAGGTTTGATATTAGAAGCATTGAGATATCACATCTCATGCTGTAGGAAGGGTCTCAGGTTTGGAATGGGAAGGATTTGGATATCACATTTCATGTCATAGGAAGGATCTCAGGTTTGGTATTAGAGGCATTGATATATCACATCTCATGCTATAGGAATGGTCTCAGTATTGGAATGGGTAGGAGTTGGATATTGCATTCTTGCTATAGGAAGGCTCTTATGTTTGGAATGGGAAGGAGTTGGATATCACATATGCTATAGGAAGTGTGTCAGGTTTGGAATGGGAATGAGTTGGATATCACATCTCATGTTATAGGAAGGGTCTCAGGTTTGGTATAAGCATTGAGATATCACATCTCTGCTATCGGAAGTGGCTCAGGATTGGAATGGGATGGAGTTGGATATCCCATCTCATGTTATAGGACGGGTCTCTGGTTTGGTATAAGCATTGAGATATCACATCTCATGCTATAGGAAGAGTCTCAGGATTGGAATGGGAAAGGTTTGGATATCACATCTCATGCTATAGGAAGGGTCTAAGGTTTGGTATACGCATGGAGATATCACTTCTCATGCTATAGGAAGGGTCTCAGGATTGGAATGGGAGGAAATTGGATATCACATCTCATGCTATAGGAAGGGTCTCAGGTTTGGTATAAGCATGGAGATATCACATCTCATGCTATAGGAAGAGTCTCAGGATTGGAATGGGAAAGATTTGGATATCACTTCTCATGCTATAGGAAGGGTCTCAGGATTGGAATGGGAAGGAGTTGGATATCACATCTCATGTTATAGGAAGGATCTCAGGTTTGGTATTAGAAGCATTGAGATATCACATCTCATGCTATCAGAAGGGTCTCAGGATTGGAATGGGAAGGAGTTGGATATCACATCTCATGCTAAAGGGAGGGTCTCAGGTTTGGAAGGGGAAGGATTTGGATATCACATCTCATGTTATCGGAAGGATCTCAGGTTTGGTATTAGAAGTATTGAGATATCATATCTCATGCTATAGGAAGGGTCTCAGGACTGGAATGGGAAGGAGTTGGATATCACATCTCATGCTACAGGAAGGGTCTCAGGTTTGGAATGGGAAGGACTTAGATATCACATATCATGCTATAGGGAGGGTCTCAGTTTTGATATTAGAAGCTTTGAGATATCACATCTCATGCTATCGGAAGTGTCTCAGGATTGGAATGGGAAGGAGCTGGATATCACATCTCATGCTAAAGGAAGGGTCTCAGGTTTGGAACGGGAAGGAGTTGGATATCACATCTCATGTTATAGGAAGGGTCTCAGGTGTGGTATAAGCATTCAGATATCACATCTCTGCTATCGGAAGTGTCTCAGGATTGGAATGGGAAGGAGTTGGATATCCCATCTCATGCTATAGATAGGCTCTCAGGTTTGGAAAGGGAAGGAGTTGGATATCACATCTCATGCTATAGGAAGGGATTCAGGATTGAAATGGGAAGTAGTTGGATATCACATCTCATGCTATAGGAAGGGTCTCAGGTTTGGTATAAGCATTGAGATATCACATCTCATGCTATAGGACGGGTCTCAGGATTGGAATGGAAGGAGTTGGATATCACATCTCATGCTATAGGAAGGGTCTCAGGATTGGAATGGGAAGTAGTTGGATATCACATCTCATGCTATAGGAAGGGTCTCAGGTTTGGTATTAGAAGTATTGAGATATCATATCTCATGCTATAGGAAGGGTCTCAGGACTGGAATGGGAAGGAGTTGGATATCACATCTCATGCTACAGGAAGGGTCTCAGGTTTGGAATGGGAAGGACTTAGATATCACATATCATGCTATAGGGAGGGTCTCAGTTTTGATATTAGAAGCTTTGAGATATCACATCTCATGCTATCGGAAGTGTCTCAGGATTGGAATGGGAAGGAGCTGGATATCACATCTCATGCTAAAGGAAGGGTCTCAGGTTTGGAACGGGAAGGAGTTGGATATCACATCTCATGTTATAGGAAGGGTCTCAGGTGTGGTATAAGCATTCAGATATCACATCTCTGCTATCGGAAGTGTCTCAGGATTGGAATGGGAAGGAGTTGGATATCCCATCTCATGCTATAGATAGGCTCTCAGGTTTGGAAAGGGAAGGAGTTGGATATCACATCTCATGCTATAGGAAGGGATTCAGGATTGAAATGGGAAGTAGTTGGATATCACATCTCATGCTATAGGAAGGGTCTCAGGTTTGGTATAAGCATTGAGATATCACATCTCATGCTATAGGACGGGTCTCAGGATTGGAATGGAAGGAGTTGGATATCACATCTCATGCTATAGGAAGGGTCTCAGGATTGGAATGGGAAGTAGTTGGATATCACATCTCATGCTATAGGAAGGGTCTCAGGTTTGGTATTAGAAGCATTGAGATATCACATCTCATGCTATAGGAAGGGTCTCAGGATTGGAATGGGAAGGACTTGGATATCACATCTCATGCTATAGATAGGCTCTCAGGTTTGGAAAGGGAAGGAGTTGGATATCACATCTCATGCTATACGAAGGGTCTCAGGATTGGAATGGGAAATAGTTGGATATCACATCTCATGCTATAGGAAGGGTCTCAGGTTTGGTATAAGCATTGAGATATCACATCTCATGCTATAGGACGTTTCTC
Source organism: Ambystoma mexicanum (assembly GCF_040938575.1). Classification (NCBI taxonomy): domain Eukaryota; kingdom Metazoa; phylum Chordata; class Amphibia; order Caudata; family Ambystomatidae; genus Ambystoma; species Ambystoma mexicanum. The sequence goes on from NC_090934.1 coordinate 1,152,530,273, forward strand.
AGGATTGGAATGGAAGGAGTTGGATATCACATCTCATGTTATAGGAAGGATCTCAGGTTTGGTATTAGAAGCATTGAGACATCACATCTCATGCTATAGGAAGGGTCTCAGGATTGGAATGGGAAGGAGTTGTATATGACATCTCATGCCATAGGAAGGGTCTCAGGTTTGGTATAAGCATTGAGATATCACATCTCATGCTATAGGAAGGGTCTCAGGATTGGAATGGGAAGGACTTGGATATCACATCTCATGCTATAGGCAGGGTCTCAGGTTTGGAAAGGGAAGGAGTTGGATATCACATTTCATGTTAGAGGTAGGATCTCAGGTTTGGTATTAGAGGCATTTAGATATCACATCTCATGCTATCAGAAGGATCTCAGGATTGGAAGGGGAAGGAGTTGGATATCACATCTCATGCTAAAGGGAGGTACTCAGGTTTGGAAGGGGAAGGACTTGGATATCACATCTCATGTTATAGGAAGGATCTCAGGTTTGGTATTAGAAGCATTGAGATATCACATCTCATGCTATCGGAAGTATCTCAGGTTTGGTATTAGAGGCATTGAGATATCATATCTCATGCTATCGGAAGGGTCTCAGGATTGGAATGGGAAGGAGTTGGATATCACATTTCATGTCATAGGAAGGATCTCAGATTTGGTATTAGAAGCATTGATATATCACATCTCATGCTATAGGAATGGTCTCAGGATTGGAATGGGTAGGAGTTGGATATTACATTCTTGCTATAGGAACGGTCTCATGTTTGGAATGGGAAGGAGTTGGATATCACATATGCTATAGGAAGTGTCTCAGGTTTGGAACGGGAATGAGTTGGATATCACATCTCATGTTATAGGAAGGGTCTCAGGTTTGGTATAAGCATTGAGATATCACATCTCTGCTATTGGAAGTGGCTCAGGATTGGAATGGGAAGGAGTTGGATATCCCATCTCATGTTATAGGACGGGTCTCTGGTTTGGTATAAGCATTGAGATATCACATCTCATGCTATAGGAAGGGTCTCAGGATTGGAATGGGAAGGATTTGGAAATCACATCTCATGCTATAGGAAGGGTCTCAGGTTTGGTATACGCATGGAGGTATCACTTCTCATGCTATAGGAAGGGTCTCAGGATTGGAATGGGAAGGAATTGGATATGACATCTCATGCTATAGGAAGGGTCTCAGGTTTGGTATAAGCATGGAGATATCACTTCTCATGCTATAGGAAGGGTCTCAGGATTGGAATGGGAAGGAGTTGGATATCACATCTCATGTTATAGGAAGGATCTCAGGTTTGGTATTAGAAGCATTGAGATATCACATCTCATGCTATCGGAAGGGTCTCAGGATTGGAATGGGAAGGAGTTGGATATCACATCTCATGCTACAGGAAGGGTCTCAGGTTTGGAACGGGAAGGAGTTGGATATCACATCTCATGTTATAGGAAGAGTCTCAGGTTTGGTATAAGCATTGAGATATCACATCTCTGCTATCGGAGGTGTCTCAGGATTGGGATGGGAAGGAATTGGATATCACATCTCATGCTATAGGAAGAGTATCAGGTTTGGAACGGGAAGGATTTGGATATCCCATCTCATGTTATAGGACGAGTCTCAGGTTTGATATTAGAAGCATTGAGATATCACATCGCATGCTGTAGGAAGGGTCTCAGGTTTGGAATGGGAAGGATTTGGATATCACATTTCATGTCATAGGAAGGATCTCAGGTTTGGTATTAGAAGCATTGATATATCACATCTCATGCTATAGGAATGGTCTCAGGATTGGAATGGGTAGGAGTTGGATATTACATTCTTGCTATAGGAAGGGTCTCATGTTTGGAAAGGGAAGGAGTTGGATATCACAAATGCTATAGGAAGTGTGTCAGGTTTGGAATGGGAATGAGTTGGATATCACATCTCATGTTATAGGAAGGGTCTCAGGTTTGGTATAAGCATTGAGATATCACATCTCTGCTATCGGAAGTGGCCCAGGATTGGAATGGGATGGAGTTGGATATCCCATCTCATGTTATAGGACGGGTCTCTGGTTTGGTATAAGCATTGAGATTTCAGATCTCATGCTATAGGAAGAGTCTCAGGATTGGAATGGGAAGGATTTGGATATCACATCTCATGCTATAGGAAGGGTCTCAGGTTTGGTATACGCATGGAGATATCACTTCTCATGCTATAGGAAGGGTCTCAGGATTGGAATGGGAAGGAGTTGGATATCACATCTTATGTTATAGGAAGGATCTCAGGTTTGGTATTAGAAGCATTGAGATATCACATCTCATGCTATCAGAAGGGTCTCAGGATTGGAATGGGAAGGAGTTGGATATCACATCTCATGCTAAAGGGAGGGTATCAGGTTTGGAAGGGGAAGGATTTGTATATCACATCTCATGTTATCGGAAGGATCTCAGGTTTGGTATTAGAAGTATTGAGATATCATATCTCATGCTATAGGAAGGGTCTCAGGACTGGAATGGGAAGGAGTTGGATATCACATCTCATGTTATTGGATAGATCTCAGGTTTGGTATTAGAAGCATTGAGACATCACATCTCATGTTATAGGAAGGGTCTCAGGATTGGAATGGGAAGGACTTGGATATCACATCTCATGCTATACGAAGGGTCTCAGGTTTGGAACGGGAAGGAGTTGGATATCCCATCTCATGTTATAGGAAGAGTCTCAGGTTTGGTATAAGCATTGAGATATCACATCTCTGCAATCGGAAGTGTCTCAGGATTGGGATGGGAAGGAGTTGGATATCACATCTCATGAAATAGGAAGGATCTCAGGTTTGGTATAAGCATTGAGATATCACATCTCATGCTATAGGAAGGGTCTCAGGATTGGAATGGGAAGGAGTTGTATATGACATTTCATGCCGTAGGAAGGGTCTCAGGTTTGGTATAAGCTTTGAGATATCACATCTCTGCTATCGGAATGGTCTCAGGCTTGGAATGGGAAGGAGTTGGATATCCCATCTCATGTTATAGGAAGAGTCTCAGGTTTGGTATTAGAAGCATTGAGATATCACATCTCATGCTATAGGAAGTGTCTCAGGATTGGAATGGGAAGGACTTGGATATCACATCTCATGCTATAGGGAGGGTCTCAAGTTTGATATTAGAAGCATTGAGATATCACATCTCATGCTATAGGAAGGGTCTCAGGATTGGAATGGGAAGGAGTTGGATATCACATCTCATGCTATAGGAAGGGTCTCAGGTTTGGTATAAGCAGTGAGATATCACATCTCATGCTATAGGAAGGGTCTCAGGATTGGAATGGGAAGGAGTTGGATATCACATCTCATGTTATAGGAAGGATCTCAGGTTTGGTATAAGCATTGAGATATCACATCTCTGCTATCGGAAGGGTCTCAGGATTGGAATGGGAAGGAGTTGGATATCACATCTCATGCTATAGGAAGGGTCTCAGGTTTGGAACGGGAAGGAGTTGGATATCACATCTCATGTTATAGGAAGAGTCTCAGGTTTGGTATAAGCATTGAGATATCACATCTCTGCTATCGGAGGTGTCTCAGGATTGGGATGGGAAGGAATTGGATATCACATCTCATTCTATAGGAAAGGTATCAGGTTTGGAACGGGAAGGAGTTGGATATCCCATCTCATGTTATAGGACGGGTCTCAGGTTTGATATTAGAAGCAATTGGATATCACATCTCATGCTGTAGGAAGGGTCTCAGGTTTGGAATGGGAAGGATTTGGATATCACATTTCATGTCATAGGAAGGATCTCAGGTTTGGTATTAGAGGCATTGATATATCACATCTCATGCTATAGGAATGGTCTCAGTATTGGAATGGGTAGGAGTTGGATATTGCATTCTTGCTATAGGAAGGCTCTCATGTTTGGAATGGGAAGGAGTTGGATATCACATATGCTATAGGAAGTGTGTCAGGTTTGGAATGGGAATGAGTTGGATATCACATCTCATGTTATAGGAAGGGTCTCAGGTTTGGTATAAGCATTGAGATATCACATCTCTGCTATCGGAAGTGGCTCAGGATTGGAATGGGATGGAGTTGGATATCCCATCTCATGTTATAGGACGGGTCTCTGGTTTGGTATAAGCATTGAGATATCACATCTCATGCTATAGGAAGAGTCTCAGGATTGGAATGGGAAAGGTTTGGATATCACATCTCATGCTATAGGAAGGGTCTAAGGTTTGGTATACGCATGGAGATATCACTTCTCATGCTATAGGAAGGGTCTCAGGATTGGAATGGGAGGAAATTGGATATCACATCTCATGCTATAGGAAGGGTCTCAGGTTTGGTATAAGCATGGAGATATCACATCTCATGCTATAGGAAGAGTCTCAGGATTGGAATGGGAAAGATTTGGATATCACTTCTCATGCTATAGGAAGGGTCTCAGGATTGGAATGGGAAGGAGTTGGATATCACATCTCATGTTATAGGAAGGATCTCAGGTTTGGTATTAGAAGCATTGAGATATCACATCTCATGCTATCAGAAGGGTCTCAGGATTGGAATGGGAAGGAGTTGGATATCACATCTCATGCTAAAGGGAGGGTCTCAGGTTTGGAAGGGGAAGGATTTGGATATCACATCTCATGTTATCGGAAGGATCTCAGGTTTGGTATTAGAAGTATTGAGATATCATATCTCATGCTATAGGAAGGGTCTCAGGACTGGAATGGGAAGGAGTTGGATATCACATCTCATGCTACAGGAAGGGTCTCAGGTTTGGAATGGGAAGGACTTAGATATCACATATCATGCTATAGGGAGGGTCTCAGTTTTGATATTAGAAGCTTTGAGATATCACATCTCATGCTATCGGAAGTGTCTCAGGATTGGAATGGGAAGGAGCTGGATATCACATCTCATGCTAAAGGAAGGGTCTCAGGTTTGGAACGGGAAGGAGTTGGATATCACATCTCATGTTATAGGAAGGGTCTCAGGTGTGGTATAAGCATTCAGATATCACATCTCTGCTATCGGAAGTGTCTCAGGATTGGAATGGGAAGGAGTTGGATATCCCATCTCATGCTATAGATAGGCTCTCAGGTTTGGAAAGGGAAGGAGTTGGATATCACATCTCATGCTATAGGAAGGGATTCAGGATTGGAATGGGAAGTAGTTGGATATCACATCTCATGCTATAGGAAGGGTCTCAGGTTTGGTATAAGCATTGAGATATCACATCTCATGCTATAGGACGGGTCTCAGGATTGGAATGGAAGGAGTTGGATATCACATCTCATGCTATAGGAAGGGTCTCAGGATTGGAATGGGAAGTAGTTGGATATCACATCTCATGCTATAGGAAGGGTCTCAGGTTTGGTATTAGAAGCATTGAGATATCACATCTCATGCTATAGGAAGGGTCTCAGGATTGGAATGGGAAGGACTTGGATATCACATCTCATGCTATAGATAGGCTCTCAGGTTTGGAAAGGGAAGGAGTTGGATATCACATCTCATGCTATACGAAGGGTCTCAGGATTGGAATGGGAAATAGTTGGATATCACATCTCATGCTATAGGAAGGGTCTCAGGTTTGGTATAAGCATTGAGATATCACATCTCATGCTATAGGACGTTTCTCAGGATTGGAATGGAAGGAGTTGGATATCACATCTCATGTTATAGGAAGGATCTCAGGTTTGGTATTAGAAGCATTGAGACATCACATCTCATGCTATAGGAAGGGTCTCAGGATTGGAATGGGAAGGAGTTGTATATGACATCTCATGCCATAGGAAGGGTCTCAGGTTTGGTATAAGCATTGAGATATCACATCTCATGCTATAGGAAGGGTCTCAGGATTGGAATGGGAAGGACTTGGATATCACATCTCATGCTATAGGCAGGGTCTCAGGTTTGGAAAGGGAAGGAGTTGGATATCACATTTCATGTTAGAGGTAGGATCTCAGGTTTGGTATTAGAGGCATTTAGATATCACATCTCATGCTATCAGAAGGGTCTCAGGATTGGAAGGGGAAGGAGTTGGATATCACATCTCATGCTAAAGGGAGGTACTCAGGTTTGGAAGGGGAAGGACTTGGATATCACATCTCATGTTATAGGAAGGATCTCAGGTTTGGTATTAGAAGCATTGAGATATCACATCTCATGCTATCGGAAGTATCTCAGGTTTGGTATTAGAGGCATTGAGATATCATATCTCATGCTATCGGAAGGGTCTCAGGATTGGAATGGGAAGGAGTTGGATATCACATTTCATGTCATAGGAAGGATCTCAGATTTGGTATTAGAAGCATTGATATATCACATCTCATGCTATAGGAATGGTCTCAGGATTGGAATGGGTAGGAGTTGGATATTACATTCTTGCTATAGGAACGGTCTCATGTTTGGAATGGGAAGGAGTTGGATATCACATATGCTATAGGAAGTGTCTCAGGTTTGGAACGGGAATGAGTTGGATATCACATCTCATGTTATAGGAAGGGTCTCAGGTTTGGTATAAGCATTGAGATATCACATCTCTGCTATTGGAAGTGGCTCAGGATTGGAATGGGAAGGAGTTGGATATATCATCTCATGTTATAGGACGGGTCTCTGGTTTGGTATAAGCATTGAGATATCACATCTCATGCTATAGGAAGGGTCTCAGGATTGGAATGGGAAGGATTTGGAAATCACATCTCATGCTATAGGAAGGGTCTCAGGTTTGGTATACGCATGGAGGTATCACTTCTCATGCTATAGGAAGGGTCTCAGGATTGGAATGGGAAGGAATTGGATATGACATCTCATGCTATAGGAAGGGTCTCAGGTTTGGTATAAGCATGGAGATATCACTTCTCATGCTATAGGAAGGGTCTCAGGATTGGAATGGGAAGGAGTTGGATATCACATCTCATGTTATAGGAAGGATCTCAGGTTTGGTATTAGAAGCATTGAGATATCACATCTCATGCTATCGGAAGGGTCTCAGGATTGGAATGGGAAGGAGTTGGATATCACATCTCATGCTACAGGAAGGGTCTCAGGTTTGGAACGGGAAGGAGTTGGATATCACATCTCATGTTATAGGAAGAGTCTCAGGTTTGGTATAAGCATTGAGGTATCACATCTCTGCTATCGGAGGTGTCTCAGGATTGGGATGGGAAGGAATTGGATATCACATCTCATGCTATAGGAAGAGTATCAGGTTTGGAACGGGAAGGATTTGGATATCCCATCTCATGTTATAGGACGGGTCTCAGGTTTGATATTAGAAGCATTGAGATATCACATCGCATGCTGTAGGAAGGGTCTCAGGTTTGGAATGGGAAGGATTTGGATATCACATTTCATGTCATAGGAAGGATCTCAGGTTTGGTATTAGAAGCATTGATATATCACATCTCATGCTATAGGAATGGTCTCAGGATTGGAATGGGTAGGAGTTGGATATTACATTCTTGCTATAGGAAGGGTCTCATGTTTGGAAAGGGAAGGAGTTGGATATCACAAATGCTATAGGAAGTGTGTCAGGTTTGGAATGGGAATGAGTTGGATATCACATCTCATGTTATAGGAAGGGTCTCAGGTTTGGTATAAGCATTGAGATATCACATCTCTGCTATCGGAAGTGGCCCAGGATTGGAATGGGATGGAGTTGGATATCCCATCTCATGTTATAGGACGGGTCTCTGGTTTGGTATAAGCATTGAGATTTCAGATCTCATGCTATAGGAAGAGTCTCAGGATTGGAATGGGAAGGATTTGGATATCACATCTCATGCTATAGGAAGGGTCTCAGGTTTGGTATACGCATGGAGATATCACTTCTCATGCTATAGGAAGGGTCTCAGGATTGGAATGGGAAGGAGTTGGATATCACATCTTATGTTATAGGAAGGATCTCAGGTTTGGTATTAGAAGCATTGAGATATCACATCTCATGCTATCAGAAGGGTCTCAGGATTGGAATGGGAAGGAGTTGGATATCACATCTCATGCTAAAGGGAGGGTATCAGGTTTGGAAGGGGAAGGATTTGTATATCACATCTCATGTTATCGGAAGGATCTCAGGTTTGGTATTAGAAGTATTGAGATATCATATCTCATGCTATAGGAAGGGTCTCAGGACTGGAATGGGAAGGAGTTGGATATCACATCTCATGCTAAAGGAAGGGTCTCAGGTTTGGTAGAAGCATTGAGATATCACATCTCATGCTAAAGGAAGGGTCTCAGGATTGGAATGGGAAGGACTTAGATATCACATATGCTATAGGGAGGGTCTCAGTTTTGATATTAGAAGCTTTTAGATATCACATCTCATGCTATCGGAAGTGTCTCAGGATTGGAATGGGAAGGAGCTGGATATCACATCTCATGCTAAAGGAAGGGTCTCAGGTTTGGAACGGGAAGGAGTTGGATATCACATCTCATGTTATAGGAAGGGTCTCAGGTGTGGTATAAGCATTCAGATATCACAACTCTGCTATCGGAAGTGTCTCAGGATTGGAATGGGAAGGAGTTGGATATCCCATCTCATGCTATAGATAGGCTCTCAGGTTTGGAAAGGGAAGGAGTTGGATATCACATCTCATGCTATAGGAAGGGTCTCAGGATTGGAATGGGAAGTAGTTGGATATCAAATCTCATGCTATAGGAAGGGTCTCAGATTTGGTATAAGCATTGAGATATCACATCTCATGCTATAGGACGGGTCTCAGGATTGGAATGGAAGGAGTTGGATATCACATCTCATGCTATAGGAAGGGTCTCAGGATTGGAATGGGAAGTAGTTGGATATCACATCTCATGCTATAGGAAGGGTCTCAGGTTTGGTATTAGAAGCATTGATATATATCACATCTCATGCTATCGGAAGGGTCTCAGGATTGGAATGGGAAGGACTTGGATATCACATCTCATGCTATAGATAGGCTCTCAAGTTTGGAAAGGGAAGGAGTTGGATATCACATCTCATGCTATAGGAAGGGTCTCAGGATTGGAATGGGAAGTAGTTGGATATCACATCTCATGCTATAGGAAGGGTCTCAGGTTTGGTATAAGCATTGAGATATCACATCTCATGCTATAGGACGGGTCTCAGGATTGGAATGGAAGGAGTTGGATATCACATCTCATTTTATAGGAAGGATCTCAGGTTTGGTATTAGAAGCATTGAGACATCACATCTCATGCTATAGGAAGGGTCTCAGGATTGGAATGGGAATGAGTTGTATATGACATCTCATGCCATAGGAAGGGTCTCAGGTTTGGTATAAGCATTGAGATATCACATCTCATGCTATAGGAAGGGTCTCAGGATTGGAATGGGAAGGACTTGGATATAACATCTCATGCTATATGCAGGGTCTCAGGTTTGGAAAGGGAAGGAGTTGGATATCACATTTCATGTTAGAGGTAGGATCTCAGGTTTGGTATTAGAGGCATTGAGATATCACATCTCATGCTATAGGAAGGGTCTCAGGATTGGAATGGGAAGGAGTTGGATATCACATCTCATGCTAAAGGGAGGGTCTCAGGTTTGGAAGGGGAAGGACTTGGATATCACATCTCATGTTATAGGAAGGATCTCAGGTTTGGTATTAGAAGCATTGAGATATCACATCTCATGCTATCGGAAGTATCTCAGGTTTGGTATTAGAGGCATTGAGATATCACATCTCATGCTATCGGAAGGGTCTCAGGATTGGAATGGGAAGGAGTTGGATATCACATCTCATGCTATAGGAAGGGTCTCAGGTTTGGAACGGGAAGGAGTTGGATATCCCATCTCATTTTATAGGAAGAGTCTCAGGTTTGGTATAAGCATTGAGATATCACATCTCTGCAATCGGAAGTGTCTCAGGATTGGGATGGGAAGGAGTTGGATATCACATCTCATGCTATAGGAAGGGTCTCAGGTTTGGAACGGAAGGAGTTGGATATCCCATCTCATGCTATAGGACGGGTCTCAGGTTTGGTATTAGAAGCATTGAGATATCACATTGCATGCTGTAGGAAGGGTCTCAGGATTGGAATGGGAAGGAATTGGATATTACATTCTTGCTATAGGAAGGGTCTCATGTTTGGAATGGGAAGGAGTTGGATATCACATATGCTATAGGAAGGGTCTCAGGTTTGGAACGGGAAGGAGTTGGATATCACATCTCATGCTATAGGAAGGGTCTCAGGTTTGGTATAAGCATTGAGATATCACATCTCTGCTATCGGAAGTGTCTCAGGATTGGAATGGGAAGGAGTTTGATATCACATCTCATGCCATGTATGGGTCTCAGGTTTTGTAGAAGCATTGGGATATCACATCTCATGCTATCGGAAGGGTATCAGGATTGGATTTGGAAGGAGTTGGATATCCCATCTCATGCTATAGGAAGGGTCTCAGGTTGGAATGGGAAGGAGTTGGATATCACATCTGATGTTATAGGAAGGGTCTCAGGATTGGAATGGGAAGGACTTGGATATCACATCTCATGCTATAGGGAGGCTCTCAGGTTTGGAAGGGGCAGGAGTTGGATATCACATTTCATGTTAGAGGTAGGATCTCAGGTTTGGTAAAGAGGCATTGAGATATCACATCTCATGCTATAGGAAGGGTCTCAGGATTGGAATGGGAAGGAGTTGGATATCACATCTCATGTTATAGGATAGATCTCAGGTTTGGTATTAGAAGCATTGAGACATCACATCTCATGTTATAGGAAGTGTCTCAGGATTGGAATGGGAAGGACTTGGATATCACATCTCATGCTATAGGAAGGGTCTCAGGTTTGGAACGGGAAGGAGTAGGATATCCCATCTCATGTTATAGGAAGAGTCTCAGGTTTGGTATAAGCATTGAGATATCACATCTCTGCAATCGGAAGTGTCTCAGGATTGGGATGGGAAGGAGTTGGATATCACATCTCATGCTATAGGAAGGGTCTCAGGTTTGGTATAAGCATTGAGATATCACATCTCATGCTATAGGAAGGGTCTCAGGATTGGAATGGGAAGGAGTTGTATATGACATTTCATGCCGTAGGAAGGGTCTCAGGTTTGGTATAAGCTTTGAGATATCACATCTCTGCTATCGGAAGGGTCTCATGCTTGGAATGGGAAGGAGTTGGATATCCCATCTCATGTTATAGGAAGAGTCTCAGGTTTGGTATTAGAAGCATTGAGATATCACATCTCATGCTATAGGAAGTGTCTCAGGATTGGAATGGGAAGGACTTGGATATCACATCTCATGCTATAGGGAGGGTCTCAAGTTTGATATTAGAAGCATTGAGATATCACATCTCATGCTATAGGAAGGGTCTCAGGATTGGAATGGGAAGGAGTTGGATATCACATCTCATGCTATAGGAAGGGTCTCAGGTTTGGTATAAGCAGTGAGATATCACATCTCATGCTATAGGAAGGGTCTCAGGATTGGAATGGGAAGGAGTTAGATATCACATCTCATGTTATAGGAAGGATCTCAGGTTTGGTATAAGCATTGAGATATCACATCTCTGCTATCGGAAGGGTCTCAGGATTGGAATGGGAAGTAGTTGGATATTCCCATCTCATGTTATAGGAAGGGTCTCAGGATTGGAATGGGAAGGAGTTGGATATCACATCTCATGCTATAGGAAGGGTCTCAGGTTTGGAACGGGAAGGATTTGGATATCACATCTCATGTTATAGGAAGAGTCTCAGGTTTGGTATAAGAATTGAGATATCACATCTCTGCTATCGGAGGTGTCTCAGGATTGGGATGGGAAGGAATTGGATATCACATCTCATGCTATAGGAAGGGTATCAGGTTTGGAACGGGAAGGAGTTGGATATCCCATCTCATGTTATAGGACGGGTCTCAGGTTTGATATTAGAAGCATTGAGATATCACATCGCATGCTGTAGGAAGGGTCTCAGGTTTGGAATGGGAAGGATTTGGATATCACATTTCATGTCATAGGAAGGATCTCAGGTTTGGTATTAGAAGCATTGATATATCACATCTCATGCTATAGGAATGGTCTCAGGATTGGAATGGGTAGGAGTTGGATATTACATTCTTGCTATAAGAAGAGTCTCATGTTTGGAATGGGAAGGAGTTGGATATCACATATGCTATAGGAAGTGTCTCAGGTTTGGAACGGGAATGAGTTGGATATCACATCTCATGTTATAGGAAGGGTCTCAGGTTTGGTATAAGCATTGAGATATCACATCTCTGCTATTGGAAGTGGCTCAGGATTGGAATGGGAAGGAGTTGGATATCCCATCTCATGTTATAGGACGGGTCTCTGGTTTGGTATAAGCATTGAGATATCACATCTCATGCTATAGGAAGGGTCTCAGGATTGGAATGGGAAGGATTTGGATATCACATCTCATGCTATAGGAAGGGTCTCAGGTTTGGTATACACATGGAGATATCACTTCTCATGCTATAGGAAGGGCCTAAGGATTGGAATGGGAACAAATTGGATATCACATCTCATGCTATAGGAAGGGTCTCAGGTTTGGTATAAGCATGGAGATATCACTTCTCATGCTATAGGAAGGGTCTCAGGATTGGAATGGGAAGGAGTTGGATATCACATCTCATGTTATAGGAAGGATCTCAGGTTTGGTATTAGAAGCATTGAGATATCACATCTCATGCTATCGGAAGGGTCTCAGGATTGGAATGGGAAGGAGTTGGATATCTCATCTCATGCTATAGGAAGGGTCTCAGGTTTGGAAAGGGAATGAGTTGGATATCACATCTCATGTTATAGGAAGGGTCTCAGGTTTGGTATAAGCATTGAGATATCACATCTCTGCTATCGGAAGTGGCTCAGGATTGGAATGTGAAGGAGTTGGATATCCCATCTCATGTTATAGGACGGGTCTCTGGTTTGGTATAAGCATTGAGATATCACATCTCATGCTATAGGAAGAGTCTCAGGATTGGAATGGGAAGGATTTGGATATCACATCTCATGCTATAGGAAGGGTCTCAGGTTTGGTATACGCATGGAGATATCACTTCTCATGCTATAGGAAGGGTCTCAGGATTGGAATGGGAAGGAGTTGGATATCACATCTCATGTTATAGGAAGGATCTCAGGTTTGGTATTAGAAGCATTGAGATATCACATCTCATGCTATCAGAAGGGTCTAAGGATTGGAATGGGAAGGAGCTGGATATCACATCTCATGCTAAAGGAAGGGTCTCAGGTTTGGAACGGGAAGGAGTTGGATATCACATCTCATGTTATAGGAAGGGTCTCAGGTGTGGTATAAGCATTCAGATATCACATCTCTGCTATCGGAAGTGTCTCAGGATTGGAATGGGAAGGAGTTGGATATCCCATCTCATGCTATAGATAGGCTCTCAGGTCTGGAAGGAGAAGGAGTTGGATATCACATCTCATGCTATAAGAAGGGTCTCAGGATTGGAATGGGAAGTAGTTGGATATCACATCTCATGCTATAGGAAGGGTCTCAGGTTTGGTATAAGCATTGAGATATCACATCTCATGCTATAGGACAGGTCTCAGGATTGGAATGGAAGGAGTTGGATATCACATCTCATGCTATAGGAAGGGTCTCAGGATTGGAATGGGAAGTAGTTGGATATCACATCTCATGCTATAGGAAGGGTCTTAGGTTTGGTATTAGAAGCATTGAGATATCACATCTCATGCTATAGGAAGGGTCTCAGGATTGGAATGGGAAGGACTTGGATATCACATCTCATGCTATAGATAGGCTCTCAGGTTTGGAAAGGGAAGGAGTTGGATATCACATCTCATACTATAGTTAGGGTCTCAGGATTGGAATGGGAAGTAGTTGGATATCACATCTCATGCTATAGGAAGGGTCTCAGGATTGGAATGGGAAGTAGTTGGATATCACATCTCATGCTATAGGAAGGGTCTCAGGTTTGGTATAAGCATTGAGATATCACATCTCATGCTATAGGACAGGTCTCAGGATTGGAATGGAAGGAGTTGGATATCACATCTCATGCTATAGGAAGGGTCTCAGGATTGGAATGGGAAGTAGTTGGATATCACATCTCATGCTATAGGAAGGGTCTCAGGTTTGGTATTAGAAGCATTGAGATATCACATCTCATGCTATAGGAAGGGTCTCAGGATTGGAATGGGAAGGACTTGGATATCACATCTCATGCTATAGATAGGCTCTCAGGTTTGGAAAGGGAAGGAGTTGGATATCACATCTCATACTATAGGAAGGGTCTCAGGATTGGAATGGGAAGTAGTTGGATATCACATCTCATGCTATAGGAAGGGTGTCAGGTTTGGTATAAGCATTGAGATATCACATCTCATGCTATAGGACGGGTCTCAGGATTGGAATGGGAAGGAGTTGTATATGGCATCTCATGCCGTAGGAAGGGTCTCAGGTTTGGTATAAGCATTGAGATATCACTTCTCATGCTATAGGAAGTGTCTCAGGATTGGAATGGGAAGGAGTTGGATATCACATCTCATGTTATAGGAAGGATCTCAGGTTTGGTATTAGAAGCATTGAGACATCACATCTCATGCTATAGGAAGGGTCTCAGGATTGGAATGGGAAGGAGTTGGATATCACATCTCATGCTAAAGGGAGGGTCTCAGGTTTGGAAGGGGAAGGATTTGGATATTACATCTCGTGTTAAAGGAATGATCTCAGGTTTGGTATTAGAAGCATTGAGATATCACATCTCATGCTATCTGAAGGATCTCAGGTTTGGTGTTAGAAGCATTGAGATATCATATCTCATGCTATAGGAAGGGTCTCAGGATTGGAATGGGAAGGAGTTGGATATCACATCTCATGCTATAGGAAGGGTCTCAGGATTGGAATGGGAAGGAGTTGGATATCACATCTCATGTTATAGGAAGGATATCAGGTTTGGTATTAGAAGCATTGAGATATCACATCTCATGCTATCGGAAGGGTCTCAGGATTGGAATGGGAAGGAGTTGGATATCTCATCTCATGCTATAGGAAGGGTCTCAGGTTTGGAACGGGAAGGAGTTGGATATCACATCTCATGTTATAGGAAGAGTCTCAGGTTTGGTATAAGCATTGAGATATCACATCTCTGCTATCGGAGGTGTCTCAGGATTAGGATGGGAAGGAATTGGATATCACATCTCATGCTATAGGAAGAGTATCAGGTTTGGAACGGGAAGGAGTTGGATATCCCATCTCATGTTATAGGACGGGTCTCAGGTTTGATATTAGAAGCATTGAGATATCACATCGCATGCTGTAGGAAGGGTCTCAGGTTTGGAATGGGAAGGATTTGGATATCACATTTCATGTCATAGGAAGGATCTCAGGTTTGGTATTAGAAGCATTGTTATATCACATCTCATGCTATAGGAATGGTCTCAGGATTGGAATGGGTAGGAGTTGGATATTACATTCTTGCTATAGGAAGGGTCTCATGTTTGGAATGGGAAGGAGTTGGATATCACATATGCTATAGGAAGTGTGTCAGGTTTGGAATGGGAATGAGTTGGATATCACATCTCATGTTATAGGAAGGGTCTCAGGTTTGGTATAAGCATTGAGATATCACATCTCTGCTATCGGAAGTGGCTCAGGATTGGAATGGGAAGGAGTTGGATATCCCATCTCATGTTATAGGTCGGGTCTCTGGTTTGGTATAAGCATTGAGATATCACATCTCATGCTATAGGAAGAGTCTCAGGATTGGAATGGGAAGGATTTGGATATCACATCTCATGCTATAGGAAGGGTCTCAGGTTTGGTATACGCATGGAGATATCACTTCTCATGCTATAGGAAGGGTCTCAGGATTGGAATGGGAAGGAGTTGGATATCACATCTCATGTTATAGGAAGGATCTCAGGTTTGGTATTAGAAGCATTGAGATATCACATCTCATGCTATCAGAAGGGTCTCAGTATTGGAATGGGAAGGAGCTGGATATCACATCTCATGCTAAAGGAAGGGTCTCAGGTTTGGAACGGGAAGGAGTTGGATATCACATCTCATGTTATAGGAAGGGTCTCAGGTGTGGTATAAGCATTCAGATATCACACCTCTGCTATCGGAAGTGTCTCAGGATTGGAATGGGAAGGAGTTGGATATCCCATCTCATGCTATAGATAGGCTCTCAGGTTTGGAAAGGGAAGGAGTTGGATATCACATCTCATGCTATAGGAAGGGTCTCAGGATTGGAATGGGAAGTAGTTGGATATCACATCTCATGCTATAGGAAGGGTCTCAGGTTTGGTATAAGCATTGAGATATCACATCTCATGCTATAGGACAGGTCTCAGGATTGGAATGGAAGGAGTTGGATATCACATCTCATGCTATATGAAGGGTCTCAGGTTTGGTATTAGAAGCATTGAGATATCACATCTCATGCTATAGGAAGGGTCTCAGGTTTGGTATAAGCATTGAGATATCACATCTCATGCTATAGGAAGGGTCTCAGGATTGGAATGGGAAGTAGTTGGATATCACATCTCATGCTATAGGAAGGGTCTCAGGTTTGGTATTAGAAGCATTGAGATATCACATCTCATGCTATAGGAAGGGTCTCAGGATTGGAATGGGAAGGACTTGGATATCACATCTCATGCTATAGATAGGCTCTCAGGTTTGGAAAGGGAAGGAGTTGGATATCACATCTCATACTATAGGAAGGGTCTCAGGATTGGAATGGGAAGTAGTTGGATATCACATCTCATGCTATAGGAAGGGTGTCAGGTTTGGTATAAGCATTGAGATATCACATCTCATGCTATAGGACGGGTCTCAGGATTGGAATGGGAAGGAGTTGTATATGGCATCTCATGCCGTAGGAAGGGTCTCAGGTTTGGTATAAGCATTGAGATATCACTTCTCATGCTATAGGAAGTGTCTCAGGATTGGAATGGGAAGGAGTTGGATATCACATCTCATGTTATAGGAAGGATCTCAGGTTTGGTATTAGAAGCATTGAGACATCACATCTCATGCTATAGGAAGGGTCTCAGGATTGGAATGGGAAGGAGTTGGATATCACATCTCATGCTAAAGGGAGGGTCTCAGGTTTGGAAGGGGAAGGATTTGGATATTACATCTCGTGTTAAAGGAATGATCTCAGGTTTGGCATTAGAAGCATTGAGATATCACATCTCATGCTATCTGAAGGATCTCAGGTTTGGTGTTAGAAGCATTGAGATATCATATCTCATGCTATAGGAAGGGTCTCAGGATTGGAATGGGAAGGAGTTGTATATGACATCTCATGCCACAGGAAGGGTCTCAGGTTTGGTATAAGCATTGAGATATCACATCTCTGCTATCGGAAGGGTCTCAGGATTGGAATGGAAAGGAGTTGGATATCCCATCTTATGTTATAGGAAGGGTCTCAGGTTTGGTATTAGAAGCATTGAGATATCACATCTCATGCTATAGGAAGGGTCTCAGGATTGGAATGGGAAGGACTTGGATATCACATCTCATGCTAAAGGGAGGGTCTCAGGTTTGGAAGGGGAAGGATTTGGATATCACATCTCATGTTATTGGAAGGATCTCAGGTTTGGTATTAGAAGTATTGAGATATCATATCTCATGCTATAGGAAGGGTCTCAGGACTGGAATTGGAAGGAGTTGGATATCACATCTCATGCTAAAGGAAGGGTCTCAGGTTTGGTATAAGCATTGAGATATCACATCTCTGCTATTGGAAGTGTCTCAGGATTGGAATGGGAAGGAGTTGGATATCCCATCTCATGTTATAGGACGGGTCTCTGGTTTGGTATAAGCATGAGATATCACATCTCATGCTATAGGAAGGGTCTCAGGATTGGAATGGGAAGGATTTGGATATCACATCTCATGCTATAGGAAGGGTCTCAGGTTTGGTATACACATGGAGATATCACTTCTCATGCTATAGGAAGGGTCTCAGGATTGGAATGGGAAGAAATTGGATATCACATCTCATGCTATAGGAAGGGTCTCAGGTTTGGTATAAGCATGGAGATATCACTTCTCATGCTATAGGAAGGGTCTCAGGATTAGAATGGGAAGGAGTTGGATATCACATCTCATGTTATAGGAAGGATCTCAGGTTTGGTATTAGAAGCATTGAGATATCACATCTCATGCTATAGGAAGGGTCTCAGGTTTGGAACGGGAAGGAGTTGGATATCACATCTCATGTTATAGGAAGAGTCTCAGGTTTGGTATAAGCATTGAGATATCACATCTCTGCTATCGGAGGTGTCTCAGGATTGGGATGGGAAGGAATTGGATATCACATCTCATGCTATAGGAAGAGTATCAGGTTTGGAACGGGAAGGAGTTGGATATCCCATCTCATGTTATAGGACGGGTCTCAGGTTTGATATTAGAAGCATTGAGATATCACATCGCATGCTGTAGGAAGGGTCTCAGGTTTGGAATGGGAAGGATTTGGATATCACATTTCATGTCATAGGAAGGGTCTCAGGTTTGGTATTAGAAGCATTGATATATCACATCTCATGCTATAGGAATGGTCTCAGGATTGGAATGGGTAGGAGTTGGATATTACATTCTTGATATAGGAAGGGTCTCATGTTTGGAATGGGAAGGAGTTGGATATCACATATGCTATAGGAAGTGTGTCAGGTTTGGAATGGGAATGAGTTGGATATCACATCTCATGTTATAGGAAGGGTCTCAGGTTTGGTATAAGCATTGAGATATCACATCTCTGCTATCGGAAGTGGCTCAGGATTGGAATGGGAAGGAGTTGGATATCCCATCTCATGTTATAGGACGGGTCTCTGGTTTGGTATAAGCATTGAGATATCACATCTCATGCTATAGGAAGAGTCTCAGGATTGGAATGGGAAGGATTTGGATATCACATCTCATGCTATAGGAAGGGTCTCAGGTTTGGTATACTCATGGAGATATCACTTCTCATGCTGTAGGAAGGGTCTCAGGATTGGAATGGGAAGGAGTTGGATATCACATCTCATGTTATAGGAAGGATCTCAGGTTTGGTATTAGAAGCATTGAGATATCACATCTCATGCTATCAGAAGGGTCTCAGGATTGGAATGGGAAGGAGTTGGATATCACATCTCATGCTAAAGGGAGGGTCTCAGGTTTGGAAGGGGAAGGATTTGGATATCACATCTCATGTTATCGGAAGGATCTCAGGTTTGGTATTAGAAGTATTGAGATATCATATCTCATGCTATAGGAAGGGTCTCAGGACTGGAATGGGAAGCAGTTGGATATCACATCTCATGCTAAAGGAAGGGTCTCAGGTTTGGTAGAAGCATTGAGATATCACATCTCATGCTACAGGAAGGGTCTCAGGATTGGAATGGGAAGGACTTAGATATCATATATCATGCTATAGGGAGGGTCTCAGTTTTGATATTAAGTGCTTTGAGATATCACATTTCATGCTATCGGAAGTGTCTCAGGATTGGAATGGGAAGGAGCTGGATATCACATCTCATGCTAAAGGAAGGGTCTCAGGTTTGGAACGGGAAGGAGTTGGATATCACATCTCATGTTATAGGAAGGGTCTCAGGTGTGGTATAAGCATTCAGATATCACATCTCTGCTATCGGAAGTGTCTCAGGATTGGAATGGGAAGGAGTTGGATATCCCATCTCATGCTATAGATAGGCTCTCAGGTTTGGAAAGGGAAGGAGTTGGATATCACATCTCATGCTATAGGAAGGGTCTCAGGATTGGAATGGGAAGTAGTTGGATATCACATCTCATGCTATAGGAAGGGTCTCAGGTTTGGTATAAGCATTGAGATATCACATCTCATGCTATAGGACAGGTCTCAGGATTGGAATGGAAGGAGTTGGATATCACATCTCATGCTATAGGAAGGGTCTCAGGATTGGAATTAGAAGCATTGAGATATCACATCTCATGCTATAGGAAGGGTCTCAGGATTGGAATGGGAAGGACTTGGATATCACATCTCATGCTATAGATAGGCTCTCAGGTTTGGAAAGGGAAGGAGTTGGATATCACATCTCATACTATAGGAAGGGTCTCAGGATTGGAATGGGAAGTAGTTGGATATCACATCTCATGCTATAGGAAGGGTGTCAGGTTTGGTATAAGCATTGAGATATCACATCTCATGCTATAGGACGGGTCTCAGGATTGGAATGGGAAGGAGTTGTATATGACATCTCATGCCGTAGGAAGGGTCTCAGGTTTGGTATAAGCATTGAGATATCACTTCTCATGCTATAGGAAGTGTCTCAGGATTGGAATGGGAAGGAGTTGGATATCACATCTCATGTTATAGGAAGGATCTCAGGTTTGGTATTAGAAGCATTGAGACATCACATCTCATGCTATAGGAAGGGTCTCAGGATTGGAATGGGAAAGAGTTGGATATCACATCTCATGCTAAAGGGAGGGTCTCAGGTTTGGAAGGGGAAGGATTTGGATATTACATCTCGTGTTATAGGAATGATCTCAGGTTTGGTATTAGAAGCATTGAGATATCACATCTCATGCTATCGGAAGGATCTCAGGTTTGGTGTTAGAAGCATTGCGATATCATATCTCATGCTATAGGAAGGGTCTCAGGATTGGAATGGGAAGGAGTTGGATATCACATCTCATGCTATAGGAAGGGTCTCAGGATTGGAATGGGAAGGAGTTGTATATGACATCTCATGCCACAGGAAGGGTCTCAGGTTTGGTATAAGCATTGAGATATCACATCTCATGCTATAGGAATGGTCTCAGGATTGGAATGGGTAGGAGTTGGATATCACATCTCATGTTATAGGAAGGATCTCAGGTTTGGTATTAGAAACATTGAGATATCACATCTCATGCTATCAGAAGGGTCTCAGGATTGGAATGGGAAGGAGTTGGATATCACATCTCATGCTAAAGGGAGAGTCTCAGGTTTGGAAGGGGAAGCATTTGGATATCACATCTCATGTTATCGGAAGGATCTCAGGTTTGGTATTAGCTGTATTGAGATATCATATCTCATGCTATAGGAAGGGTCTCAGGACTGGAATGGGAAGGAGTTGGATATCACATCTCATGCTAAAGGAAGGGTCTCAGGTTTGGTAGAAGCATTGAGATATCACATCTCATGCTATAGGAAGGGTCTCAGGATTGGAATGGGAAGGACTTAGATATCACATATCATGCTATAGGGAGGGTCTCCGTTTTGATATTAGAAGCATTGAGATATCACATCTCTTGCTATCGGAAGTGTCTCAGGATTGGAATGGGAAGGAGCTGGATATCACATCTCATGCTAAAGGAAGGGTCTCAGGTTTGGAACGGGAAGGAGTTGGATATCACATCTCATGTTATAGGAAGGGTCTCAGGTTTGGTATAAGCATTGAGATATGACATCTCTGCTATCGGAAGTGTCTCAGGAGTGGAATGGGAAGGAGTTGGATATCCCATCTCATGTTATAGGACACGTCTCAGGTTTGTTATTAGAATCATTGAGATATCATATTGCATGCTGTAGGAAGGGTCTAAGGATTGGAATGGGAAGGACTTGGATATCACATCTCATGCTATAGATAGGCTCTCAGGTTTGGAACGGGAAGGAGTTGGATATCACATTTCATGTTAGAGGAAGGATCTCAGGTTTGGTATTAGAAGCATTGAGATATCACATCTCATGCTGTAGGAAGGGTCTCAGGGTTGGAATGGGAAGGACTTGGATATCACATCTCATGCTATAGATAGGCTCTCAGGTTTGGAAAGGGAAGGAGTTGGATATCACATCTCATGGTATA
Organism: Ambystoma mexicanum; assembly: GCF_040938575.1. NCBI lineage: Eukaryota > Metazoa > Chordata > Amphibia > Caudata > Ambystomatidae > Ambystoma > Ambystoma mexicanum. Next base: position 1,152,552,042 of record NC_090934.1, read on the forward strand.
GGAAGGGTCTCAGGATTGGAATGGGAAGTAGTTGGATATCACATCTCATGCTATAGGAAGGGTCTCAGGTTTGGTATAAGCATTGAGATATCACATCTCATGCTATAGGACCTTTCTCAGGATTGGAATGGAAGGAGTTGGATATCACATCTCATGTTATAGGAAGGATCTCAGGTTTGGTATTAGAAGCATTGAGACATCACATCTCATGCTATAGGAAGGGTCTCAGGATTGGAATGGGAAGGAGTTGGATATCACATCTCATGCTATAGGAAGGGTCTCAGGTTTGGTATAAGCATTGAGATATCACATCTCATGCTATAGGAAGGGTCTCAGGATTGGAATGGGAAGGAGTTGGATATCACATCTCATGCTAAAGGGAAGGTCTCAGGTTTGGAAGGGGTAGGATTTGGATATCACATCTCATGTTATAGGAAGGATCACTGGTTTGGTATTAGAAGCATTGAGATATCACTTCTCATGCTATCGGAAGGGTCTCAGGATTGGAATGGGAAGGAGTTGGATATCACATCTCATGCTATAGGAAGGGTCTCAGGTTTGGAACGGGAAGGAGTTGGATATCCCATCTCATGTTATAGGACGGGTCTCAGGTTTGGTATTAGAAGCATTGAGATATCACATCGCATGCTGTAGGAAGGATCTCAGGTTTGGAATGGGAAGGAATTGGATATCACATCTCATGTCATAGGAAGTATCTCAGGTTTGGTATTAGAAGCATTGAGATATCACATCTCATGCTATAGGAATGGTCTCAGGATTGGAATGGGTAGGAGTTGGATATTACATTCTTGCTATAGGAAGGGTCTCATGTTTGGAATGGGAAGGAGTTGGATATCACATATGCTATAGGAAGGGTCTCAGGTTTGGAACGGGAAGGTGTTGGATATCCCATCTCATGTTATAGGACGGGTCTCTGGTTTGGTATTAGAATCATTGAGATATCACATCGCATGCTGTAGGAAGCGTCTAAGGATTGGAATGGGATGGACTTGGATATCACATCTCATGCTATAGGTAGGCTCTCAGGTTTGGTATAAGCATTGAGATATCACATCTCATGCTATAGGAAGGGTCTCAGGATTGGAATGGGAAGGATTTGGATATCACATCTCATGCTATAGGAAGGGTCTCAGGTTTGGTATAAGCATGGAGATATCACTTCTCATGCTATAGGAAGTGTCTCAGGATTGGAATGGGAAGGAGTTGGATATCACATCTCATGTTATAGGAAGGATCTCAGGTTTGGTATTAGAAGCATTGAGACATCACATCTCATGCTATAGGAAGGGTCTCAGGATTGGTATAAGCATTGAGATATCACATCTCTGCTATCGGAAGGGTCTCAGGATTGGAATGGGAAGGAGTTGGATATCCCATCTCGTTATAGGAGGGGTCTCAGGTTTGGCATTAGAAGCATTGAGATATCACATCTCATGGTATAGGACGGGTCTCAGAATTGGAATGGGAAGGAGTTGGATATCACTTCTCAAGCTATAGGAAGGGTCTCAGGATTGAAATGGGAAGGACTTGGATATCACATCTCATGTTATAGGAAGGGTCTCAGGTTTGGTATTAGAAGCATTGAGATATCACATCTCATGCTATAGGAAGGGTCTCAGGATTGGAATGGGAAGGACTTGGATATCACATCTCATGTTATAGGAAGGGTCTCAGGTTTGGTATTAGAAGCATTGAGATATCACATCTCATGCTATAGGAAGGGTCTCAGAATTGGAATGGGAAGGAGTTGGATATCACATCTCAAGCTATAGGAAGGGTCTCAGGATTGGAATGGGAAGGAGTTTGATATCACATCTCATGCCATGTATGGGTCTCAGGTTTTGTAGAAGCATTGGGATATCACATCTCATGCTATCGGAAGGGTATCAGGATTGGATTTGGAAGGAGTTGGATATCCCATCTCATGCTATAAGAAGGGTCTCAGGTTGGAATGGGAAGGAGTTGGATATCACTTCTCATGTTTTAGGAAGGGTCTCAGGATTGGAATGGGAAGGACTTGGATATCACATCTCATGCTATAGGAAGGCTCTCAGGTTTGGAAGGGGAAGGAGTTGGATATCACATTTCATGTTAGAGGTAGGATCTCAGGTTTGGTATTAGAGGCATTGAGATATCACATCTCATGCTATCAGAAGGATCTCAGGATTGGAATGGGAAGGAGTTGGATATCACATCTCATACTAAAGGGAGGGTCTCAGGTTTGGAAGGGGAAGGATTTGGATATTACATCTCATGTTATGGGAAGGATCTCAGGTTTGGTATTAGAAGCTTTGAGATATCACATCTCATGCTATTGGGAGGATCTCAGGTTTGGTATTAGAGGCATTGAGATATCACATCTCATGCTATCAGAAGGGTCTCAGGATTGGAATGGGAAGGAGTCGGATATCACATCTCATGCTAAAGGGAGGGTCTCAGGTTTGGTATTAGAAGCATTGAGATATCACATCTCATGTTATAGGAAGGATCTCAGGTTTGGTATTCGAAACATTGAGATATCACATCTCATGCTATCAGAAGGGTCTCAGGATTGGAATGGGAAGGAGTTGGATATCACATCTCATGCTAAAGGGAGAGTCTCAGGTTTGGAAGGGGAAGGATTTGGATATCACATCTCATGTTATCGGAAGGATCTCAGGTTTGGTATTAGAAGTATTGAGATATCATATCTCATGCTATAGGAAGGGTCTCAGGACTGGAATGGGAAGGAGTTGGATATCACATCTCATGCTAAAGGAAGGGTCTCAGGTTTGGTAGAAGCATTGAGATATCACATCTCATGCTATAGGAAGGGTCTCAGGATTGGAATGGGAAGGACTTAGATATCACATATCATGCTATAGAGAGGGTCTCAGTTTTGATATTAGAAGCATTGAGATATCACATCTCATGCTATCGGAAGTGTCTCAGGATTGGAATGGGAAGGAGCTGGATATCACATCTCATGCTAAAGGAAGGGTCTCAGGTTTGAAACGGGAAGGAGTTGGATATCACATCTCATGTTATAGGAAGGGTCTCAGGTTTGGTATAAGCATTGAGATATCACATCTCATGCTATAGGAAGGGTCTCAGGATTGGAATGGGAAGGAGTTGGATATCACATCTCATGCTATAGGAAGGGTATCAGGTTTGGTATAAGCATTGAGATATCACATCTCATGCTATAGGAAGGGTCTCAGGATTGGAATGGGAAGGAGTTGGATATCACATCTCATGCTATAGGAAGGGTCTCAGGTTTGGAACGGGAAGGAGTTGGATATCCCATCTCATTTTATAGGAAGAGTCTCAGGTTTGGTATAAGCATTGAGATATCACATTGCATGCTGTAGGAAGGGTCTCAGGATTGGGATGGGAAGGAGTTGGATATCACATCTCATGCTATAGGAAGGGTCTCAGATTTGGAACGGGAAGGAGTTGGATATCCCATCTCATGTTATAGGACGGGTCTCAGGTTTGGTATTAGAAGCATTGAGATATCACATTGCATGCTGTAGGAAGGGTCTCAGGATTGGAATGGGAAGGAATTGGATATTACATTCTTGCTATAGGAAAGGTCTCATGTTTGGAATGGGAAGGAGTTGGATATCACATATGCTATAGGAAGGGTCTCAGGTTTGGAACGGGAAGGAGTTGGATATCACATCTCATGCTATAGGAAGGGTCTCAGGTTTGGTATAAGCATTGAGATATCACATCTCTGCTATCGGAAGTGTCTCAGGATTGGAATGGGAAGGAGTTGGATATCCCATCTCATGTTATAGGATGGGTCTCAGGTTTGTTATTAGAATCATTGAGATATCATATTGCATGCTGTAGGAAGGGTCTAAGGATTGGAATGGGAAGGACTTGGATATCACATCTCATGCTATAGGTAGGCTCTCAGGTTTGGAAAGGGAAGGAGTTGGATATCACATTTCATGTTAGAGGAAGGATCTCAGGTTTGGTATTAGAGGCATTGAGATATCACATCTCATGCTATAGGAAGGCTCTCAGGTTTGGAACGGGAAGGAGTTGGATATCACATCTCATGTTATAGGAAGGGTCTCAGGTGTGGTATAAGCATTCAGATATCACATCTCTGCTATCGGAAGTGTCTCAGGATTGGAATGGGAAGGAGTTGGATATCCCATCTCATGCTATAGATAGGCTCTCAGGTTTGGAAAGGGAAGGAGTTGGATATCACATCTCATGCTATAGGAAGGGTCTCAGGATTGGAATGGGAAGTAGTTGGATATCACATCTCATGCTATAGGAAGGGTCTCAGGTTTGGTATAAGCATTGAGATATCACATCTCATGCTATAGGACAGGTCTCAGGATTGGAATGGAAGGAGTTGGATATCACATATCATGCTATAGGAAGGGTCTCAGGATTGGAATTAGAAGCATTGAGATATCACATCTCATGCTATAGGAAGGGTCTCAGGATTGGAATGGGAAGGACTTGGATATCACATCTCATGCTATAGATAGGCTCTCAGGTTTGGAAAGGGAAGGAGTTGGATATCACATCTCATACTATAGGAAGGGTCTCAGGATTGGAATGGGAAGTAGTTGGATATCACATCTCATGCTATAGGAAGGGTGTCATGTTTGGTATAAGCATTGAGATATCACATCTCATGCTATAGGACGGGTCTCAGGATTGGAATGGGAAGGAGTTGTATATGACATCTCATGCCGTAGGAAGGGTCTCAGGTTTGGTATAAGCATTGAGATATCACTTCTCATGCTATAGGAAGTGTCTCAGGATTGGAATGGGAAGGAGTTGGATATCACATCTCATGTTATAGGAAGGATCTCAGGTTTGGTATTAGAAGCATTGAGACATCACATCTCATGCTATAGGAAGGGTCTCAGGATTGGAATGGGAAGGAGTTGGATATCACATCTCATGCTAAAGGGAGGGTCTCAGGTTTGGAAGGGGAAGGATTTGGATATTACATCTCGTGTTATAGGAATGATCTCAGGTTTGGTATTAGAAGCATTGAGATATCACATCTCATGCTATCGGAAGGATCTCAGGTTTGGTGTTAGAAGCATTGAGATATCATATCTCATGCTATAGGAAGGGTCTCAGGATTGGAATGGGAAGGAGTTGGATATCACATCTCATGCTATAGGAAGGGTCTCAGGATTGGAATGGGAAGGAGTTGTATATGACATCTCATGCCACAGGAAGGGTCTCAGGTTTGGTATAAGCATTGAGATATCACATCTCATGCTATAGGAAGGGTCTCAGGATTGGAATGGGAAGGAGTTGGATATCACATCTCATGCTATAGGAAGGGTATCAGGTTTGGTATAAGCATTGAGATATCACATCTCATGCTATAGGAAGGGTCTCAGGATTGGAATGGGAAGGAGTTGGATATCACATCTCATGCTATAGGAAGGGTCTCAGGTTTGGAACGGGAAGGAGTTGGATATCCCATCTCATTTTATAGGAAGAGTCTCAGGTTTGGTATAAGCATTGAGATATCACATTGCATGCTGTAGGAAGGGTCTCAGGATTGGGATGGGAAGGAGTTGGATATCACATCTCATGCTATAGGAAGGGTCTCAGGTTTGGAACGGGAAGGAGTTGGATATCCCATCTCATGTTATAGGACGGGTCTCAGGTTTGGTATTAGAAGCATTGAGATATCACATTGCATGCTGTAGGAAGAGTCTCAGGATTGGAATGGGAAGGAGTTGGATATTACATTCTTGCTATAGGAAAGGTCTCATGTTTGGAATGGGAAGGAGTTGGATATCACATATGCTATAGGAAGGGTCTCAGGTTTGGAACGGGAAGGAGTTGGATATCACATCTCATGCTATAGGAAGGGTCTCAGGTTTGGTATAAGCATTGAGATATCACATCTCTGCTATCGGAAGTGTCTCAGGATTGGAATGGGAAGGAGTTGGATATCCCATCTCATGTTATAGGACGGGTCTCAGGTTTGTTATTAGAATCATTGAGATATCATATTGCATGCTGTAGGAAGGGTCTAAGGATTGGAATGGGAAGGACTTGGATATCACATCTCATGCTATAGGTAGGCTCTCAGGTTTGGAAAGGGAAGGAGTTGGATATCACATTTCATGTTAGAGGAAGGATCTCAGGTTTGGTATTAGAGGCATTGAGATATCACATCTCATGCTATAGGAAGGCTCTCAGGTTTGGAACGGGAAGGAGTTGGATATCACATCTCATGTTATAGGAAGGGTCTCAGGTGTGGTATAAGCATTCAGATATCACATCTCTGCTATCGGAAGTGTCTCAGGATTGGAATGGGAAGGAGTTGGATATCCCATCTCATGCTATAGATAGGCTCTCAGGTTTGGAAAGGGAAGGAGTTGGATATCACATCTCATGCTATAGGAAGGGTCTCAGGATTGGAATGGGAAGTAGTTGGATATCACATCTCATGCTATAGGAAGGGTCTCAGGATTGGAATGGGAAGGACTTGGATATCACATCTCATGCTATAGATAGGCTCTCAGGTTTGGAAAGGGAAGGAGTTGGATATCACATCTCATACTATAGGAAGGGTCTCAGGATTGGAATGGGAAGTAGTTGGATATCACATCTCATGCTATAGGAAGGGTGTCAGGTTTGGTATAAGCATTGAGATATCACATCTCATGCTATAGGACAGGTCTCAGGATTGGAATGGAAGGAGTTGGATATCACATCTCATGCTATAGGAAGGGTCTCAGGATTGGAATTAGAAGCATTGAGATATCACATCTCATGCTATAGGAAGGGTCTCAGGATTGGAATGGGAAGGACTTGGATATCACATCTCATGCTATAGATAGGCTCTCAGGTTTGGAAAGGGAAGGAGTTGGATATCACATCTCATACTATAGGAAGGGTCTCAGGATTGGAATGGGAAGTAGTTGGATATCACATCTCATGCTATAGGAAGGGTGTCAGGTTTGGTATAAGCATTGAGATATCACATCTCATGCTATAGGACGGGTCTCAGGATTGGAATGGGAAGGAGTTGTATATGACATCTCATGCCGTAGGAAGGGTCTCAGGTTTGGTATAAGCATTGAGATATCACTTCTCATGCTATAGGAAGTGTCTCAGGATTGGAATGGGAAGGAGTTGGATATCACATCTCATGTTATAGGAAGGATCTCAGGTTTGGTATTAGAAGCATTGAGACATCACATCTCATGCTATAGGAAGGGTCTCAGGATTGGAATGGGAAGGAGTTGGATATCACATCTCATGCTAAAGGGAGGGTCTCAGGTTTGGAAGGGGAAGGATTTGGATATTACATCTCGTGTTATAGGAATGATCTCAGGTTTGGTATTAGAAGCATTGAGATATCACATCTCATGCTATCGGAAGGATCTCAGGTTTGGTGTTAGAAGCATTGAGATATCATATCTCATGCTATAGGAAGGGTCTCAGGATTGGAATGGGAAGGAGTTGGATATCACATCTCATGCTATAGGAAGGGTCTCAGGATTGGAATGGGAAGGAGTTGTATATGACATCTCATGCCACAGGAAGGGTCTCAGGTTTGGTATAAGCATTGAGATATCACATCTCATGCTATAGGAATGGTCTCAGGATTGGAATGGGTAGGAGTTGGATATTACATTCTTGCTATAGGAAGGGTCTCATGTTTGGAATGGGAAGGAGTTGGATATCACATATGCTATAGGAAGTGTCTCAGGTTTGGAACGGGAATGAGTTGGATATCACATCTCATGTTATAGGAAGGGTCTCAGGTTTGGTATAAGCATTGAGATAGCACATCTCTGCTATCGGAAGTGGCTCAGGATTGGAATGGGAAGGATTTGGATATCACATCTCATGCTATAGGAAGGGTCTCAGGTTTGGTATACGCATGGAGTTATCACTTCTCATGCTATAGGAAGGGTCTCAGGATTGGAATGGGAAGGAGTTGAATATCACATCTCATGCTATAGGAAGGGTCTCAGGTTTGGTATAAGCATGGAGATATCACTTCTCATGCTATAGGAAGGGTCTCAGGATTGGAATGGGAAGGAGTTGGATATCACATCTCATGTTATAGGAAGGATCTCAGGTTTGGTATTAGAAACATTGAGATATCACATCTCATGCTATCAGAAGGGTCTCAGGATTGGAATGGGAAGGAGTTGGATATCACATCTCATGCTAAAGGGAGAGTCTCAGGTTTGGAAGGGGAAGCATTTGGATATCACATCTCATGTTATCGGAAGGATCTCAGGTTTGGTATTAGATGTATTGAGATATCATATCTCATGCTATAGGAAGGGTCTCAGGACTGGAATGGGAAGGAGTTGGATATCACATCTCATGCTAAAGGAAGGGTCTCAGGTTTGGTAGAAGCATTGAGATATCACATCTCATGCTATAGGAAGGGTCTCAGGATTGGAATGGGAAGGACTTAGATATCACATATCATGCTATAGGGAGGGTCTCAGTTTTGATATTAGAAGCATTGAGATATCACATCTCATGCTATCGGAAGTGTCTCAGGATTGGAATGGGAAGGAGCTGGATATCACATCTCATGCTAAAGGAAGGGTCTCAGGTTTGGAACGGGAAGGAGTTGGATATCACATCTCATGTTATAGGAAGGGTCTCAGGTTTGGTATAAGCATTGAGATATGACATCTCTGCTATCGGAAATGTCTCAGGAGTGGAATGGGAAGGAGTTGGATATCCCATCTCATGTTATAGGACGGGTCTCAGGTTTGTTATTAGAATCATTGAGATATCATATTGCATGCTGTAGGAAGGGTCTAAGGATTGGAATGGGAAGGACTTGGATATCACATCTCATGCTATAGATAGGCTCTCAGGTTTGGAACGGGAAGGAGTTGGATATCACATTTCATGTTAGAGGAAGGATCTCAGGTTTGGTATTAGAAGCATTGAGATATCACATCTCATGCTATAGGAAGGGTCTCAGTATTGGAATGGGAAGGACTTGGATATCACATCTCATGCTATAGATAGGCTCTCAGGTTTGGAAAGGGAAGGAGTTGGATATCACATCTCATGGTATAGGAAGGGTCTCAGGATTGGAATGGGAAGTAGTTGGATATCACATCTCATGCTATAGGAAGGGTCTCAGGTTTGGTATAAGCATTGAGATATCACATCTCATGCTATAGGACGTTTCTCAGGATTAGAATGGAAGGAGTTGGATATCACATCTCATGTTATAGGAAGGATCTCAGGTTTGGTATTAGAAGCATTGAGACATCACATCTCATGCTATAGGAAGGGTCTCAGGATTGGAATGGGAAGGAGTTGGATATCACATCTCATGTTATAGGAAGGATCACAGGTTTGGTATTAGAAGCATTGAGATATCACATCTCATGCTATCGGAAGGGTCTCATGATTGGGATGGGAAGGAGTTGGATATCACATCTCATGCTATAGGAAGGGTCTCAGGTTTGGAACGGGAAGGAGTTGGATATCCCATCTCATGTTATAGGACGGGTCTCAGGTTTGGTATTAGAAGCATTGAGATATCACATCGCATGCTGTAGGAAGGATCTCAGGTTTGGAATGGGAAGGAATTGGATATCACATCTCATGTCATAGGAAGTATCTCAGGTTTGGTATTAGAAGCATTGAGATATCACATCTCATGCTATAGGAATGGTCTCAGGATTGGAATGGGTAGGAGTTGGATATTACATTCCTGCTATAGGAAGGGTCTCATGTTTGGAATGGGAAGGAGTTGGATATCACATATGCTATAGGAAGGGTCTCAGGTTTGGAACGGGAAGGAGTTGGATATCCCATCTCATGTTATAGGACGGGTCTCTGGTTTGGTATTAGAATCATTGAGATATCACATCGCATGCTGTAGGAAGCGTCTAAGGATTGGAATGGGATGGACTTGGATATCACATCTCATGCTATAGGTAGGCTCTCAGGTTTGGTATAAGCATTGAGATATCACATCTCATGCTATAGGAAGGGTCTCAGGATTGGAATGGGAAGGATTTGGATATCACATCTCATGCTATAGGAAGGGTCTCAGGTTTGGTATAAGCATGGAGATATCACTTCTCATGCTATAGGAAGTGTCTCAGGATTGGAATGGGAAGGAGTTGGATATCACATCTCATGTTATAGGAAGGATCTCAGGTTTGGTATTAGAAGCATTGAGACATCACATCTCATGCTATAGGAAGGGTCTCAGGATTGGTATAAGCATTGAGATATCACATCTCTGCTATCGGAAGGGTCTCAGGATTGAAATGGGAAGGAGTTGGATATCCCATCTCGTTATAGAAGGGGTCTCAGGTTTGGCATTAGAAGCATTGAGATATCACATCTCATGGTATAGGACGGGTCTCAGAATTGGAATGGGAAGGAGTTGGATAATACATCTCAAGCTATAGGAAGGGTCTCAGGATTGAAATGGGAAGGACTTGGATATCACATCTCATGTTATAGGAAGGGTCTCAGGTTTGGTATTAGAAGCATTGAGATATCACATCTCATGCTATAGGAAGAGTCTCAGGATTGGAATGGGAAGGACTTGGATATCACATCTCATGTTATAGGAAGGGTCTCAGGTTTGGTATTAGAAGCATTGAGATATCACATCTCATGCTATAGGAAGGGTCTCAGAATTGGAATGGGAAGGAGTTGGATATCACATCTCAAGCTATAGGAAGGGTCTCAGGATTGGAATGGGAAGGAGTTTGATATCACATCTCATGCCATGTATGGGTCTCAGGTTTTGTAGAAGCATTGGGATATCACATCTCATGCTATCGGAAGGGTATCAGGATTGGATTTGGAAGGAGTTGGATATCCCATCTCATGCTATAGGAAGGGTCTCAGGTTGGAATGGGAAGGAGTTGGATATCACTTCTCATGTTTTAGGAAGGGTCTCAGGATTGGAATGGGAAGGACTTGGATATCACATCTCATGCTATAGGAAGGCTCTCAGGTTTGGAAGGGGAAGGAGTTGGATATCACATTTCATGTTAGAGGTAGGATCTCAGGTTTGGTATTAGAGGCATTGAGATATCACATCTCATGCTATCAGAAGGATCTCAGGATTGGAATGGGAAGGAGTTGGATATCACATCTCATACTAAAGGGAGGGTCTCAGGTTTGGAAGGGGAAGGATTTGGGTATTACATCTCATGTTATGGGAAGGATCTCAGCTTTGGTATTAGAAGCATTGAGATATCACATCTCATGCTATTGGGAGGATCTCAGGTTTGGTATTAGAGGCATTGAGATATCACATCTCATGCTATCAGAAGGGTCTCAGGATTGGAATGGGAAGGAGTTGGATATCACATCTCATGCTAAAGGGAGAGTCTCAGGTTTGGAAGGGGAAGGATTTGGATATCACATCTCATGTTATCGGAAGGATCTCAGGTTTGGTATTAGAAGTATTGAGATATCATATCTCATGCTATAGGAAGGGTCTCAGGACTGGAATGGGAAGGAGTTGGATATCACATATCATGCTATAGAGAGGGTCTCAGTTTTGATATTAGAAGCATTGAGATATCACATCTCATGCTATCGGAAGTGTCTCAGGATTGGAATGGGAAGGAGCTGGATATCACATCTCATGCTAAAGGAAGGGTCTCAGGTTTGAAACGGGAAGGAGTTGGATATCACATCTCATGTTATAGGAAGGGTCTCAGGTTTGGTATAAGCATTGAGATATCACATCTCATGCTACAGGAAGGGTCTCAGGATTGGAATGGGAAGGAGTTGGATATCACATCTCATGCTATAGGAAGGGTATCAGGTTTGGTATAAGCATTGAGATATCACATCTCATGATATAGGAAGGGTCTCAGGATTGGAATGGGAAGGAGTTGGATATCACATCTCATGCTATAGGAAGGGTCTCAGGTTTGGAACGGGAAGGAGTTGGATATCCCATCTCATTTTATAGGAAGAGTCTCAGGTTTGGCATAAGCATTGAGATATCACATTGCATGCTGTAGGAAGGGTCTCAGGATTGGGATGGGAAGGAGTTGGATACTACATCTCATGCTATAGGAAGGGTCTCAGGTTTGGAACGGGAAGGAGTTGGATATCCCATCTCATGTTATAGGACGGGTCTCAGGTTTGGTATTAGAAGCATTGAGATATCACATTGCATGCTGTAGGAAGGGTCTCAGGATTGGAATGGGAAGGAGTTGGATATTACATTCTTGCTATAGGAAGGGTCTCATGTTTGGAATGGGAAGGAGTTGGATATCACATATGCTATAGGAAGGGTCTCAGGTTTGGAACGGGAAGGAGTTGGATATCACATCTCATGCTATAGGAAGGGTCTCAGGTTTGGTATAAGCATTGAGATATCACATCTCTGCTATCGGAAGTGTCTCAGGATTGGAATGGGAAGGAGTTGGATATCCCATCTCATGTTATAGGACGGGTCTCAGGTTTTTTATTAGAATCATTGAGATATCATATTGCATGCTGTAGGAAGGGTCTAAGGATTGGAATGGGAAGGACTTGGATATCACAACTCATGCTATAGGTAGGCTCTCAGGTTTGGAAAGGGAAGGAGTTGGATATCACATTTCATGTTAGAGGAAGGATCTCAGGTTTGGTATTAGAAGCATTGAGATATCACATCCCTGCTATCGGAAGGGTCTCAGGATTGGAATGGGAAGGAGTTGGATATCCCATCTCATGTTATAGGACGGGTCTCAGGTTTTTTATTAGAATCATTGAGATATCATATTGCATGCTGTAGGAAGGGTCTAAGGATTGGAATGGGAAGGACTTGGATATCACATCTCATGCTATAGGTAGGCTCTCAGGTTTGGAAGGGGAAGGATTTGGATATCACATCTGATGTTATAGGAAGGATCTCGGGTTTGGTATTAGAAGCATTGAGATATCACATCCCTGCTATCGGAAGGGTCTCAGGATTGGAATGGGAAGGAGTTGGATATCCCATCTCATGTTATAGGAAGAGTGTCAGGTTTGGTATTAGAAGCATTGAGATATCACATCTCATGCTATAGGAAGTGTCTCAGGATTGGAATGGGAAGGAGTTTGATATCACATCTCATGCCATGTATGGGTCTCAGGTTTTGTAGAAGCATTGGGATATCACATCTCATGCTATCGGAAGGGTATCAGGATTGGATTTGGAAGGAGTTGGATATCCCATCTCATGCTATAGGAAGGGTCTCAGGTTGGAATGGGAAGGAGTTGGATATCACATCTGATGTTATAGGACGGGTCTCAGGTTTGTTATTAGAATCATTGAGATATCATATTGCATGCTGTAGGAAGGGTCTAAGGTTTGGAAGGGGAAGCATTTGGATATCACATCTCATGTTATCGGAAGGATCTCAGGTTTGGTATTAGATGTATTGAGATATCATATCTCATGCTATAGGAAGGGTCTCAGGACTGGAATGGGAAGGAGTTGGATATCACATCTCATGCTAAAGGAAGGGTCTCAGGTTTGGTAGAAGCATTGAGATATCACATCTCATGCTATAGGAAGGGTCTCAGGATTGGAATGGGAAGGACTTAGATATCACATATCATGCTATAGGGAGGGTCTCAGTTTTGATATTAGAAGCATTGAGATATCACATCTCATGCTATCGGAAGTGTCTCAGGATTGGAATGGGAAGGAGCTGGATATCACATCTCATGCTAAAGGAAGGGTCTCAGGTTTGGAACGGGAAGGAGTTGGATATCACATCTCATGTTATAGGAAGGGTCTCAGGTTTGGTATAAGCATTGAGATATGACATCTCTGCTATCGGAAGTGTCTCAGGAGTGGAATGGGAAGGAGTTGGATATCCCATCTCATGTTATAGGACGGGTCTCAGGTTTGTTATTAGAATCATTGAGATATCATATTGCATGCTGTAGGAAGGGTCTAAGGATTGGAATGGGAAGGACTTGGATATCACATCTCATGCTATAGATAGGCTCTCAGGTTTGGAACGGGAAGGAGTTGGATATCACATTTCATGTTAGAGGAAGGATCTCAGGTTTGGTATTAGAAGCATTGAGATATCACATCTCATGCTATAGGAAGGGTCTCAGGATTGGATTGGGAAGGAGTTGGATATCCCTTCTCATGCTATCGGAAGGGTCTCAGGATTGGAATGGGAAGTAGTTGGATATCACATCTCATGCTATAGGAAGGGTCTCAGGTTTGGTATAAGCATTGAGATATCACATCTCATGCTATAGGACGTTTCTCAGGATTGGAATGGAAGGAGTTGGATATCACATCTCATGTTATAGGAAGGATCTCAGGTTTGGTATTAGAAGCATTGAGACATCACATCTCATGCTATAGGAAGGGTCTCAGGATTGGAATGGGAAGGAGTTGGATATCACAACTCATGCTATAGGAAGGGTCTCAGGTTTGGTATAAGCATTGAGATATCACATCTCATGCTATAGGAAGGGTCTCAGGATTGGAATGGGAAGGAGTTGGATATCACATCTCATGCTAAAGGGAGGGTCTCAGGTTTGGAAGGGGTAGGATTTGGATATCACATCTCATGTTATAGGAAGGATCACAGGTTTGGTATTAGAAGCATTGAGATATCACATCTCATGCTATCGGAAGGGTCTCAGGATTGGAATGGGAAGGAGTTGGATATCACATCTCATGCTATAGGAAGGGTCTCAGGTTTGGAACGGGAAGGAGTTGGATATCCCATCTCATGTTATAGGACGGGTCTCAGGTTTGGTATTAGAAGCATTGAGATATCACATCACATGCTGTAGGAAGCGTCTAAGGATTGGAATGGGATGGACTTGGATATCACATCCCATGCTATAGGTAGGCTCTCAGGTTTGGTATAAGCATTGAGATATGACATCTCATGCTATAGCAAGGGTCTCAGGATTGGAATGGGAAGGATTTGGATATCACATCTCATGCTATAGGAAGGGTCTCAGGTTTGGTATAAGCATGGAGATATCACTTCTCATGCTATAGGAAGTGTCTCAGGATTGGAATGGGAAGGAGTTGGATATCACATCTCATGTTATAGGAAGGATCTCAGGTTTGGTATTAGAAGCATTGAGACATCACATCTCATGCTATAGGAAGGGTCTCAGGATTGGTATAAGCATTGAGATAATACATCTCTGCTATCGGAAGCGTCTCAGGATTGGAATGGGAAGGAGTTGGATATCCCATCTCGTTATAGGAGGGGTCTCAGGTTTGGCATTAGAAGCATTGAGATATCACATCTCATGGTATAGGACGGGTCTCAGGATTGAAATGGGAAGGACTTGGATATCACATCTCATGTTATAGGAAGGGTCTCAGGTTTGGTATTAGAAGCATTGAGATATCACATCTCATTCTATAGGAAGGGTCTCAGGATTGGAATGGGAAGGACTTGGATATCACATCTCATGTTATAGGAAGGGTCTCAGGTTTGGTATTAGAAGCATTGAGATATCACATCTCATGCTATAGGAAGGGTCTCAGAATTGGAATGGGAAGGAGTTGGATATCACATCTCAAGCTATAGGAAGGGTCTCAGGATTGGAATGGGAAGGAGTTTGATATCACATCTCATGCCATGTATGGGTCTCAGGTTTTGTAGAAGCATTGGGATATCACATCTCATGCTATCGGAAGGGTATCAGGATTGGATTTGGAAGGAGTTGGATATCCCATCTCATGCTATAGGAAGGGTCTCAGGTTGGAATGGGAAGGAGTTGGATATCACTTCTCATGTTTTAGGAAGGGTCTCAGGATTGGAATGGGAAGGACTTGGATATCACATCTCATGCTATAGGAAGGCTCTCAGGTTTGGAAGGGGAAGGAGTTGGATATCACATTTCATGTTAGAGGTAGGATCTCAGGTTTGGTATTAGAGGCATTGAGATATCACATCTCATGCTATCAGAAGGATCTCAGGATTGGAATGGGAAGGAGTTGGATATCACATCTCATACTAAAGGGAGGGTCTCAGGTTTGGAAGGGGAAGGATTTGGATATTACATCTCATGTTATGGGAAGGATCTCAGGTTTGGTATTAGAAGCATTGAGATATCACATCTCATGCTATTGGGAGGATCTCAGGTTTGGTATTAGAGGCATTGAGATATCACATCTCATGCTATCAGAAGGGTCTCAGGATTGGAATGGGAAGGAGTCGGATATCACATCTCATGCTAAAGGGAGGGTCTCAGGTTTGGTATTAGGAGCATTGAGATATCACATCTCATGTTATAGGAAGGATCTCAGGTTTGGTATTCGAAACATTGAGATATCACATCTCATGCTATCAGAAGGGTCTCAGGATTGGAATGGGAAGGAGTTGGATATCACATCTCATGCTAAAGGGAGAGTCTCAGGTTTGGAAGGGGAAGGATTTGGATATCACATCTCATGTTATCGGAAGGATCTCAGGTTTGGTATTAGAAGTATTGAGATATCATATCTCATGCTATAGGAAGGGTCTCAGGACTGGAATGGGAAGGAGTTGGATATCACATCTCATGCTAAAGGAAGGGTCTCAGGTTTGGTAGAAGCATTGAGATATCACATCTCATGCTATCGGAAGTGTCTCAGGATTGGAATGGGAAGGAGCTGGATATCACATCTCATGCTAAAGGAAGGGTCTCAGGTTTGAAACGGGAAGGAGTTGGATATCACATCTCATGTTATAGGAAGGGTCTCAGGTTTGGTATAAGCATTGAGATATCACATCTCATGCTATAGGAAGGGTCTCAGGATTGGAATGGGAAGGAGTTGGATATCACATCTCATGCTATAGGAAGGGTATCAGGTTTGGTATAAGCATTGAGATATCACATCTCATGCTATAGGAAGGGTCTCAGGATTGGAATGGGAAGGAGTTGGATATCACATCTCATGCTATAGGAAGGGTCTCAGGTCTGGAACGGGAAAGAGTTGGATATCCCATCTCATTTTATAGGAAGAGTCTCAGGTTTGGTATAAGCATTGAGATATCACATTGCATGCTGTAGGAAGGGTCTCAGGATTGGGATGGGAAGGAGTTGGA
This sequence comes from Ambystoma mexicanum, assembly GCF_040938575.1. Taxonomy (NCBI): domain Eukaryota; kingdom Metazoa; phylum Chordata; class Amphibia; order Caudata; family Ambystomatidae; genus Ambystoma; species Ambystoma mexicanum. The sequence goes on from NC_090934.1 coordinate 1,152,569,084, forward strand.
TATCACATCTCATGCTATAGGAAGGGTCTCAGGTTTGGAACGGGAAGGAGTTGGATATCCCATCTCATGTTATAGGACGGGTCTCAGGTTTGGTATTAGAAGCATTGAGATATCACATTGCATGCTGTAGGAAGGGTCTCAGGATTGGAATGGGAAGGAGTTGGATATCACATCTCATGCTATAGGAAGGGTCTCAGGTTTGGTATAAGCATTGAGATATCACATCTCTGCTATCGGAAGTGTCTCAGGATTGGAATGGGAAGGAGTTGGATATCCCATCTCATGTTATAGGACGGGTCTCAGGTTTTTTATTAGAATCATTGAGATATCATATTGCATGCTGTAGGAAGGGTCTAAGGATTGGAATGGGAAGGACTTGGATATCACATCTCATGCTATAGGTAGGCTCTCAGGTTTGGAAAGGGAAGGAGTTGGATATCACATTTCATGTTAGAGGAAGGATCTCAGGTTTGGTATTAGAAGCATTGAGATATCACATCCCTGCTATCGGAAGGGTCTCAGGATTGGAATGGGAAGGAGTCGGATATCCCATCTCATGTTATAGGACGGGTCTCAGGTTTTTTATTAGAATCATTGAGATATCATATTGCATGCTGTAGGAAGGGTCTAAGGATTGGAATGGGAAGGACTTGGATATCACATCTCATGCTATAGGTAGGCTCTCAGGTTTGGAAGGGGAAGGATTTGGATATCACATCTGATGTTATAGGAAGGATCTCGGGTTTGGTATTAGAAGCATTGAGATATCACATCCCTGCTATCGGAAGGGTCTCAGGATTGGAATGGGAAGGAGTTGGATATCCCATCTCATGTTATAGGAAGAGTGTCAGGTTTGGTATTAGAAGCATTGAGATATCACATCTCATGCTATAGGAAGTGTCTCAGGATTGGAATGGGAAGGAGTTTGATATCACATCTCATGCCATGTATGGGTCTCAGGTTTTGTAGAAGCATTGGGATATCACATCTCATGCTATCGGAAGGGTATCAGGATTGGATTTGGAAGGAGTTGGATATCCCATCTCATGCTATAGGAAGGGTCTCAGGTTGGAATGGGAAGGAGTTGGATATCACATCTGATGTTATAGGAAGGGTCTCAGGATTGGAATGGGAAGGACTTAGATATCACATATCATGCTATAGGGAGGGTCTCAGTTTTGATATTAGAAGCATTGAGATATCACATCTCATGCTATCGGAAGTGTCTCAGGATTGGAATGGGAAGGAGCTGGATATCACATCTCATGCTAAAGGAAGGGTCTTCGGTTTGGAACGGGAAGGAGTTGGATATCACATCTCATGTTATAGGAAGGGTCTCAGGTTTGGTATAAGCATTGAGATATGACATCTCTGCTATCGGAAGTGTCTCAGGAGTGGAATGGGAAGGA